>NW_013666722.1:52332-99701 GCF_000517525.1 Limulus polyphemus | reverse complement strand
TTACAAAACATACTTTAGACAGGCAACATAAACTAGCAGCTCAGGGATATAAGATTGTTTTGATCTAGGAACATGAGTTTAAACGTATGATAGCTACTGATACAAATTTAATTAATTTTCTTAAAGACCACACAGTTGTTCCTTGTATGTATATATGAGATAGTTACTATGACAATAGAGTGAACATTACTAGACTTTTGTACGATGTGAAGAAATGTGAAAAGATCAAGTATGTTGATTTAACTCTTACTGGGGTCGTTGTGGTATGTCCGAGGACAGATCACAACTGACCTACGTACATCTGTTAAAGGATATTACAGACGTCATAACAGACGTCACTCTAGTTAATGACAAAGTTATTGCTTTTCATCGGAGACACAAGCATGAGTATTTACCTTAGAAAGAACAAATTAATATCTTTCACCACTTCTCACATGCATCTGAGATTGTACTGCACGCTAGAGATGTTAGGTTCGTCTGTTTTGTACTGTGACATTAATAATGTTGTTTACATTTCAGATGGAGCTAGTGATCCCTCTCTAAGTGATTATCTCAGGGAAACCTCCGACAAAACAAATGCTAGGAATGATTTGTATGAAGTTAGTATAGAACTGTTGAAATTCCCTATAAAACCATACAATGTTTTATGGAGTATGGTAAATAATATCATGATAGTTTTACAACACATTGCTAACAAACTGAGTTTTACCACTTCCAGTTGGACCCAATACTAAACAAATGAAAAGATGTTGTACTCGGTAATCCATCTTAAACTACAATGATAATGTATACAATACGATTTGTTTTATATACAAAGGACCAGCCTCATGAAGTTAAATAAATAAATAATTTAATTTAATAACCATATGGTAGAGAGTTAAAAGCTGATAAAATATGTTTTTTGGTGTGGACAGGAAAGTATTTTTTTTGTTTTCTGGTTTGTTAATTATAGATAGTGTTTTCATATCCAACATATTTTCCTGTCATTCGATATTGTAACAGCATGCTGAGAAGGATTAAAAATATCTAATATTTTACTATTCATTGCAGAGAAGTTTAACTTCTGACTGTTGATAAAATTAATGGTAAATCCACTCATCTTACAACAGGACTCTTCATCTTCATGTAAGTATTCATAATTCTCAGGTCCACCACTGTCCCACGATGTGATGTAATGTCCATCAAGCTCGTCTGTAAATTAAATCGATGATTAGATATCCAAATGGTTGTCGAGTTGCATCTTGCTAACACATTCAGCTGAGACTTGTCTCTCACATTCTTAAACATAATTATGTATTGATAGTTTAAACTAATGTTATGCGTGTCTCTACCTTGATGAAATAGATTCTGTAGAATATAAAACACCGATAAATTCATATGGCGACTTCCACGTGTAAAAAGTTAAGTAACTCGTCTATTTTATCCACTTTCACACATTAGTTATAAAAAGATTTAGCTTTTTGGATTGAACATAATCCCGAAAATTGTCAGGTGAAACTGCCAACTCCTGAACAATTACGTTTAAGAACTGGTTTATTTCCAGAAGATAAGATTGTGGTATACATGCTCAAGTGATGTATGTCCATAAATCGTAATGACTTCGGCCATGATAGATATTGAAGAATTTTATCTGAAGGACAGTCCATGCATTATTAAAGAATTAGCATTCAAATCTTTATTCAGTAGTTATATAGGCGTATTTTTCTTTAAACAACCGTTTTTGAAGCAATTTATGTCAGAGACAGATCACAGGCAATGTGACTGAGTGACTAGAAATATTCACAATATTCTCTGGGAAGATGGAACCATCGACTATATCTATTTGTGGAATGTGATTAGTTTGCTAAGATGGAGCTTTACATCTGTGTTTACCAAGGGGGTGAGAAAAGCAAATTCTCTGCTATAATTTGGAGACATTTGGTTGTCTCAGAGTTAATCATCTTCATAAATCAACTCTATACTGTCCAATTCATAATAATAAAATAATGTATCATTGTAGCGTTAAAAAAGTCGACTTTATATCTAAATGGATTGTAAATGACTTTGTAAATATATGTGTGAATAAATAAATTTATATGTTCTTCACATACTCTCTTTTTGTCATTTATTCATGATAACGCCTAGAGGTAAACAACACCAGGATTTGCTCCGAGCATTAACTAAGATTACACTAAAACAAATTAAAGATATGATCGCTGGAGCTAACAATGATTTTATAACTTGTATTTGTGAATGTACTTTAAATGTTTTAAAGGGTAACGTTCCTATTATGAACAGGTAAAAGTAAAAACTTAGACGATACATGTCATTATTGACAGCTTTGGCTGATAATGAAACATCTTTTAAACAGAAAAGAAACTTACTGACACAGAAAAGATTATTTTTACCATAACTCATAGCACCAACACTTTCACTATTTGGTGGTGTGATAGAACAGGCTATTGGTATAGCTGCCAGTTGTTAAAATGGAACATGCAAAATGAATGATTCTCGTTTCTGAAGAACTAGTACACTCACTTTATCAAACTTAAGTTTATAAAGGACCCGTTTATAAAGTTCTAAACTCTCTATATAAACATATGAAGTCTGTCATATATATCATAATACTCTGCCTGCAGACAATAAAGCCAATATGTTAAATCAGCTGCAACAACAGTATCATCAAAACTTTTATTTACAAGCCATGGAACTTATTAAAATTAAAACGGAATTTCTGACACATGAAAATTTGAATATCATCGACAGCATACCTCTAAAATATAAAAATAATGCTGAAATACTATTAAACTTAATATATTGAAGAGGGGATGTAACATAGAAGGATCGAGAAGAAGTAGTGATTAATGAAAGATCTGTCCTGAACAGTAATTGATCTGATCAATAATATATAACGGAAACGAAATAATTTCAGCCCTACCAGATGAAAAGAATTTACAGAACAATTATCATATATGAACATCCCACAATAAGGCATTGGAAATGTAGACAGATGGTCGTATATGAAATATAAAGATTGTACTGTTAAAATACAAAAACATACTAATCTAAATGGGCTCATCTTTAACAAACGAACATTGCATTATATAAGACCTTGTTTCTCGATTGTAGTCATGGGTTTTTGCCACCCATTGAATCTTGTTAATATTATCGGTCGTCTGAGGTTTAACTTTGCCTGCTATAAAGGACAGATTATAACTACTGCTACAGACAGTAAACCAAATAGAAAAAGTTGCTTCAAATTAATCAGACATACCAAATAATATGGATAAAATTGTACAATCAATGTATTATAATAGTTCATATCCTGCTAGTTATGGTGGTGTACAGGCTTTATATAGGTCAGTAAAAGCATTAGATAAATCATTCAGTCTAAGTCAAGTCAAGGACTGGTTAAGACGTCAATATACACACACACACACTACACAAACCTGTAAGATATAGATTTACGAGAAACAGGGTGATCATTTCTTGCATTGATGAACTGTGGCAGACTGTCTTAGTAAATCTATCGAACTTAAGTTAAGTCAGTATAACAATCAGTTTAAGTATTTGCTGACATGTATTGACGTGTTTTCTAAGTATGCATGGGTTGTTCCACTCATAGATGGAGCAACACTAGTAAAAGTCTTCAAGCAAATCACAAAGCAAGGTTAAAAACCTTGTAAACTTCAAAATGATGCTGGAACAAAATTTACTAATCAACTGTTTCAACTTTATCTCAAAGAACAAGACATTCACTTCTTTACTATACATAATGAAACAAAAGTGTCTGTAGTTGAATGTTTTAACCACACTCTTAACAACTAGAATGAGGTACTGTTTTAATCATTGTGGGACATAAATCACTCTAATAAGACTGTGGTGTGGAAAATGCTCTACAAACCATAGAAAAGTTAAATTTCGATTCTTAGTGGGTGACCAAGTTCAAATTTGTAAATCAAAACATCAGTTTAAGAAAGGATATATGCCTGGATGTACAGATGAAGTATTTACAATTCAAAAGAGATTGGAAAGAAATCCCCCAGTGTACAAACTGTTAGACTATCTTGGAGAAAAATAAGATGGAGCATTTTACAAATCTGAATTACAACGTGTTATTAAGTCCTCGAACAATGTCTATACAGTGGAAAAAATACTACGTGAATGAGGAAGGAGTAAAAATATATAGTTTTTTACTAAATGGAAAGGATATCCAGATAAATAGCTAAATCCCTCAAGTCGATCTAAATCAACTGCCATAATAAAATGTTATGTATAAGACTACTACCCATTATTCGATGTGGATAAGTTGTATCTGATGTTACCCAGCAATAGTTCTATCCATTATTTTGCCAACAATACCTTGACTAATTATATTACACATCTTCTGAGATTTATTAACCTCGAGGGCTCGTGGAAAGCGGCCTTGGCCAAACTACAGCATTCACACAGTTGGTATAATATACCTGACAGTTAGGATGGATCTCTTCTTTCTTTCTGACTCTGAAGATCTCAATAAAGTCATTTACATTAGACCACGTTTGAATGATTCTTAACAGTGGTATATGTGCATCACCAACAATACTAGGTTACACAATACGAAGGCTTTTACGAGTGTTGCTCCATCTATGATTAAACATACAGTGAATAATATCCTCCATATATATATTAACAGCATGTGGAGCTATATAGTGGACTCTGATGTCATACGATTAATCTGAAATCCGAGTAGCACAGATAATATGGGGCCTAATGATACAGTGGATCCCTCTGTTACTTTCACACTTACTTTTCTGGTGAATGAATCATAGCTAAATACAGGATCTGTGTTGGATTCATGATGTAATTATTCTAACTGGTTTAGTATGCTAACCCAATCCTCAGGCTCTTTGTAATGGTTAAAGGTAAGAATGGAGACAGGATCACTGAAACATTTACGAAACCTCATAACAAACCTGTATCCAAAAAAGTTTTCAGATTATTAAGATAGATATAAAGGATGACACGGATAGACATATACCATTTAAAAAGGAGAGAGGCATCATAATGCTTCACTTCCAACATATGAGAGTACCTTACTATAACGGCCCAGTGGTTTATGACATGTATTACAATTACCATGTGGGAAACAGTTTACCATATTTTGCAGGTAGTCAATGGTAAAGAGGTCACGGTTTGGAATATGTGTTAAGCAACATATTTCGTTCAGACATATCTTTTCTAAAAAAGGAACATTATCTTTTCGAAAACAAGCAGTTAAATCAGGTATAAATTTAGCATCGCATGTCATACAAGGAAAACCTTTTGTTGATGTCAGAAAACAACTTGCAAAAGAAAGAGTTTTAGAGTTGACTCGAGATGTCATACATATTGCTCTACCTAATAAAAGAAAGAGACACAAAGGCCTAGCATTCAAAATCACTAAAGCCAAGAGACAGAGAACATCGAGCCCGGATATTTTTGACAAGTAATTATATCCCTTCTACCTTATGAAAAGTCTTGTCAGTGAACATAATCGGAGCTAGATATATTTTGTCTCCCTCATACACAAACCGTGATTGAAGAGTATCAGTGGACAGTATATTAGCCTTTTTCATCAGTGTTTAACAGGTGACCCACAGAATTTTCTATATAGATCCAATACAATCATATCTAAATATGAAGGCAAAAATCGTTAAAAGTGATAGACGGACATAAAAAAAAAGATGAAGATAAGTCTGCTCTTATCAATCTGTTTCTTTACTCTCTATTTTCTCAAATTTTCTCAACACTATAAACGGTCTCGCCTATTCTGAATTCCAGTCCATTTTAGAAAATAATCAGTCTAGAAACATCATAACTGATATGTAAGAAGCTATAAAGACTATAGAAGTTTATTCGATACTCTCACACGATTTGTGTGCGAGAAAGAAACTTGGAGGTATTTTTGCCAGTGATCAACTACCTGACTGACCATGCAGACAAAAGTTATACATTGTCAACATGGATACAAGCCATAAACCGCGAAGTCACTGGGTCTATATTTACTTTGGTTGAAATGAGAAAAGATAATATTTTAATCCATTAGGTCTGCCATAACATAACCTTTAACATTAGAAGATTCATCAAACAGAATTGTCAAACGTAGACTTGTAATAAAAATACACTTCAGGGACTATATTCGTCTCTGTGTGGACAATATTGTATATATTGTGCTTATTACTGTTGTAAACATATGTGAAAACGTAGAATGTTAGAAAAAATTAATTATAGTAACATTATTAATGATATCACTGTTCATTATTTTATTGAAAAAACGTTTTCATTTGAATGTTCCTTTTATGGATTTATCACAGATTGTAGTCCAAATTGCCAGATCATTATTGTGAATTAAATAAATATATACAAAATAAAAGATATTCACATGTTGTTGATTTTTTCTTCAGAACGATGATAAATTGATATTCTTGCAATTTGTTAAGACATTAAATCGTAATAAATGACATATTTATAACATATAATATTTTTGATTGATACCTACAGATGGAGCCACAAACGAACTAACTATGTTAGCTTATATTTAGTAGCAAACAAAACATCATTTCTTGGAAAACATCAACTGATGTCAAGGGCTTGGATAATATTACATATATATTAATTAACCTTAATAAACAAAGGTTAATTAGATATTAATTATTTTCATTTTGAATATTAATTAGCTAAATATTTAATAACTTTAATATTAATCATTCAGTTAATTAATTAATTATTCACCTTATTAGTTTGAATACATATAATTAAACAATTAGGTAGTAATTTGCATCTAATTAATCTTTAATTAACTATTAATTTGTATATCATTTGCATATTAATTACGTTTGACGTCACACTTCCGTTCACGTGGTGCCATCCTAACTACTCTTCATATTGTACAAAGAAAAGTATTTGGAAATTACGTTTCATAAATATGCAAGTTATGATTTCTGAGATTGATTTTCATTTCTAAAATTTTTGTTCTAATTTTATCACTCGTTATGAACATTGCTATAGATAGAACATAAATATGTTGATGGAAATAATGTATACTCAGATCACCGAGAAATAAAGTTGATTATCTCCCAACCAAGACTTTCTAGTTATACTAAATCTACAGTATGTCATACATACTACACAAAACATGTGTGTGGAAGTAGGGAGGTACTGAGTGAAGAATGGACGGGAAGAGTAGGATATTAGAAGTTTAGTGAGAAACATTTGTGCTAGGTTGCTGTAGTGTTTTGGCTCTTTATCTGTTTCGATTGTTATTGTGAACGGAGAGTCTTTTGAGTCTACGTACGAAACAATACAGGTTCACTGGAGCAGTATCGTAAAAAAAACTGTATGATTGTCCTTCTCTGTCGAATTCCAATTCTTTTGCTGCAGGAATAGCTGGTGGATCCAAGTTAAAAAATAAAAAGAATCACCTGTTTCACCTTCATTGTACCACAACACATATAAGTTTCAGCCTGAATAATTCTAATATACTGGGTGGCCCAAAATTATATTTCCTATTTAAAATTTAATTATTAAATAACTAAGGAAATACAACCATGCAATTTTCAACATCTTATAGCCCAACTCAAACAGTTTTTATTGTCATTTTATTTTCACTCCAGTAAAATGGCAACCGTGCAAAAAATGCTCAATGTGTTGTTTGACTTGTGTAGACCAAGTCAGTGATTGTGGTGTAGCAAAACAACAGACACCAGTACAGGAAAGAAGTATGGGAGTATGTTAAAAATATGGTGTATCGCACACCTATAGCAAACATTACAGAGTTAAAGATCAGGATAACGGACGTCATCGCCACTGTAACTGTAGGAATAGACCATCGAATATGAACTGAAATAGAATAGGGTGCACACGTAGAAGTCTACTGACGTGTCAATACAGACTGTTTGAGTTTGGCTACAAGATGTTATTAAATCCTAAAACAAGAAAGATAATTTTGGACCACATGTATATGTATAACCACAATACATACAAATGTAAGCCTGAGGTGTTTTAATATATATATATATAAGTATAAATATGAGAAAAAGAAATTGTAAACTAAAATCTGAATAGCGTCTCGCTTCAGTGTGTCATTATAAGAATAATTTTGTGACTTTGTGTCGGTTAAGATACACCCCATGGTGTCAATGCATTATGTGAATTCATGACGAATCATATAAACAGCTTGGAGATGTGCGGTATGACAACAGACATTTTCAATAAGCTGTACTACTTAAAATTTCAAATGTGCGCTTTAGAAATGTACGTTATAGATTTGACTAGAATTTATTATTTAAACCATTTGAAGTTTTGTATTGTCAGTTACGATTTGTATTTTAGTGGAACGTTCCTGAAGAAGCTGTAAAGCAAAACGTTGAGTGTCCAATAAAGAAAACTAACAAATTTGATGTTATAAGGTCGTTTATTTCTTGTACTAAAATACATCTGTAATTACAAAATAAATTTTGACTAAACCTGTTTCAGACTTTAACACTTCAATAGTGCATATAGAAACTGTATAACCATCAGTGTTTTTATATCACATTAGAGCGGGATTCGTGAACTTCGACCTCAGTAGTGCAAATATAAAGTACGTAAACACCAATTCAGATTTTTATTACATTATAGTAGAGCAGCATCTGAGATCTCTGACCTCAGTACTACATATTGAAAGTGTATAGTTTCTATTCAGTGTCTTATTATATCGTGACCTTCAACTGCAGTAGTTTAGATAGAGGGTATCTAAACCCTCAGTTCAGTGCTTTGTCATATAGTATAGTATAGTATAGAAGGATCCGTGAACTTCGACCTCAGTAGTGCAGAGAGAAAGTATATAAATCCCAATTCAAGTCTTTGCAACAATCGATGCAACTTACTATCATTCTCTAGTAAAGGAACATTTCAAAAATGGAACGGAATATTTTTGCAAAGGTCTTATAGTTATTGCAGGTTACAGCTAAATGAAACACCTAGAGAGTCGACAAAGTGTCAAGATGGACAATGAGCTAAAATGTTGACACCAGTATAATATCATCTTTACAGTAAGATATAGTTCTATGAAGACAAACATTTAGCTACATGACCAAGTTAACAGGCCATTTCCACTGCAAGATACAAGAATAAATGAGGATTCACACTCTACTAGTTGCAGTCGTCTATCATAAATTCTCTGCTTTTGGATTGTTCATAGAACGTTTGAAAGTCATCGTTCGTGTACAGTTAATGCAAAGAGGAGACCGAAAACCTTGAACTAAAGCGTATTGCATAAAAACTTCCAGTGTAAATTTAAGCTGCAAAACAATAATCCATAATCAGGGCCATCACGTGATGGAAGAAAGGGTTTTAAGGCCTCGAAACTCATTATTCTACCATAACGTAGCACGAGGGGGTTTGATAAGTTATGAATAAGGTTATTAGGCCCTCTATAAAATATGAGCGCGAATATACTATTTATGATGTAATATTTTTTTAACTGTATGAATATTCACGGTTAAGGAACTATATTCGTGTTATGTTTATCAATTCGATAATATCCTGCATTTCTATATTTATCATGATCAAAATATTCCCGTTAAAATATTGTATTAGTCCTGACTATCTAATTAATAATAACATATATCTACAGGACAATACTTAAATCATGATATGCAAAAATGGTTTGCCATAACTAGTATATTAGCTCGTGCAGTTGAATGTTGGCTAATACTTCCATCTTAATTTATCACGAGTCGGAGAGCAATTGAAATAAAACATTAACACTAAAAACACAGGCTATATTATTTTTTTCTATTCAAATACATGAATATACATATTTCAATGGTTATAGGTTGAGTAATTTGATTCAATCTGCTAAAAATAAAATATAGCTAACATTCTCGTCAAACTATATGTATTAAATGTTTCTTTTACAACAAAAATTGTATTTTAAATTTGTTTCTTCAACTTTAGTGTGTGCACATTAATGCAATGTCTACACATTTATGATGAGGATTCAACTTAGTGTTAGAGGTAATGTGCTTCACAAGGAACCTTTTATTATTATAATTTTGAAACGTAAAGTAAGTTGATTAAAACTATCACGTAAGGCAGATGTTAACATTAATGTGAATTTGTCTTGGAAGTTTCAGTTGCAAGTAACAGCCATTCAGCAGTCCCTGAGAACATACATCTTCATTTTTTATATCTTGAGTCGTGGGTAGTGTAATTGCTTTTATGTGTAAACAATTAATCATTATCCAAACTTTACTTAGTTTATAGATTCATTTGGCACATTTATTACATGTCTCTCACGCGAGAACAGTGGTAAAAAGGGAGGCCATGACTTGTCATCACTCTTAAAATTTATTTATCTACGTTTAATATCGAGTTGCGTTGTTATTGGTATAAACATTTTTGAAAACTTAAATATATTTACTAGCACCAAGTACTGCAACATTAAAATGACCTAGTCACTCTGAATGTGGTAATATAAAGGTCTTATGATTAAAAGAACTTTCATAATTTCAAACCTCTCTTGAGATGGAAAACAATAGAAATACATTTATTACTCAATTATTGAAAGGGCGAATATAAACGTATAGATGTAAACAACTTCCAAAACCGATATGCCCTGTTTTGAAAATGTATAACTGTTTTATCATAAGTTTGCTTATATGAAGAAAGACAACACAAATATTTCCTCTTTAGATATGATAATTTTTGGTTTTGGCGATTAATTCAATCTTCGTCTCTGTTTCTGTATTAGTTCATTTTAGTCAGGTCCATAGGTAACCACGTGTACTAGCATTCTTGAGGAAAAATCGGGCTTGGCTTGTTTTCTTATTGCAAAACTACTCAATGGGCTAGTTGCATTCTGTCCAGGCCCGGCATGGCCAGGTGGTTAGGGTTCTCGACTCGCAATCTATGGGTCGCGTGTTCGAATACCCGTCACACCAAACATGCTCGCCCTTTCAGCCGTGGGGGCGTAATAATGTGACGGTCAATCCCACTATTCGTTGATAAAATAGTAGCCCAATAGTTGGCGGTGGGTGGTGGTGACTAGCTGCCTTCCTTCTAGTCTTACACTGCTAAATTAGAGACGACTAGCGCAAACAGCCCTCGTGTAGCTTTGCGCGAAATCCGTAACAAACAAGCAAACAGTCTGTCCACCACGGGAATCAAACCACAGATTTTCACATAGTACGTTCTCTTACTGAAAAGGGTACGAAAAAACAGGTATTCTACTTCTTAACTAATAGTATGCAAATACCATATATATCAAGTACCTGATGATGACAAAACCTTGTCGAAACGTTGTACATTTATACATTATATTAATATATATAACTTATATTAAAGCTTTTCTTCATTACCCATTCAAGCTGTTTCCAACCATTATTAAACACTTGTTTAGAATCTCCCTAATTTCAATGTTGACACTCTGCATGGGTGGCAGTATTGTTCTCATTCTCGTCACCAAACGAACTGCCTTGATTGTCACCATACAACTAAAAGTTTGACTTAACTGTGTAAAATATTCTATGCCACTTTTGAAATTTCCAATCCTCAATTGGTTTTTCGTCAGGAGTGATTTTCGAGCAGTTGCGCATTCTTTGAAAACTTACTGAGCCTTCATGTTTCATACTTGTACTCCTCTACTGGGACACCTTTTGTTGTGTTGTAAATTCACCTGTGGATATTTAATATCACTCTTCATGAATTGGGGCTATATTTTATGATAACCAGTTTTCCGTGTATCCTCTTCAATATCTTGCAAGCAGCATTATAGAGATATAGTGTCTGGCTGTAATATTCTTCTCTGAGCTTCTTTCGCTTTGTTAAAACTGAAAAACGTGTTTCAAGTGGTATTCCCTTTCTAGGTGTCATTACATGTGTCATAAGTCACTACTGCTGCAGCATGATTTAATATGGCTTTTATACCCGATGACGGTAACTGATTTTCTGTGCAGCGATATGACTATTCAGATTTTTCTACATCATAGTATAATCCATATACTTCCCACACCAATATGCTATGAAGATTGTGCATATCTAACCCTAACTGTGTTATGAAGCTCAGGTTTGGGGCTTATTTTGAGGTTTATGTGTAATACTATTTAAAAAACCAATTACAAGCTAGCTAGGACTCAACTTTATCAAATGAAACGTGTAATATTTCCAACTATATCTAATCATAGGTTAATCTATTTTCAAGTTACTGCACATTACCAGTACATAATTAGCATAAGCATTTTAAATCCTTCCACACACACACCAAAATATTTAGCAGAAAACCAATTCATATATATATATATATGTTAACTTCAATATTGTAGAACATTATGATGGGTGTTCTTATATGTTACCTTCAATATTGTACAACATTAAACTAGGTGTTCTATATGTTAAATTCAGTATTGTAGAACATTATTATATACATATATATATATTCTATTACAAATACAAATATAATCGTTCTACGGGTGTTTATAATAAATAGGTCAGCACCATAAGAATATTTGTTGTCATAAATAGCTTATATAAATATTAATAATAAATTAAAACCTTATTAATATAAAGAAGGGAGAAATAAAACACCTAGATCACCTATAAAAATAACAGTTTTCTCTAAACCATATTAAAAACACAGAAATCGATACCTATGTACAAAAACACGTAATGCACGCAAAAGAGATTTAGCTGTGAATAACACTGGAAACAAGAGATACGAGTAAAAAACGTGCTTTATCATACCTAGGTAATGAAAAACCTAGGTTTATAAAACGAAAGAACGACTTGAAATAAAATAGCTAAAATTAAGTGCATATAATATCTATCTAAACTTTTGCAGTCTTAACAGATGTAGCCTACGAATAAGTTAAAATACGATGCAGAAACAAGTGATTCGACTCTTCAGTTTACAAAAAATAATTAAGAATTCAATCAGCGAATTAAAAGAAATACAGATATTGATTACAGAAAATAAAAACACTTTCATTTGACAAATACGATATGAAAGCAATTGGACTGAAAATGTTCAACATTATATTTTCTTTTTAAGACTAACTGGCTTTCTAATGCAGCGTTGAGTGCTGGGACAATGGTGATTCTTAAGCTTATCAACAACATAGTTTCTGCAGCTTTGTTTACAATACCAAAAGACCCGGTTGTTCACGTCAGAGATCATCATATTACATTTTAAAGGAGCTAGCATCTTCCTGGTGTTCCTTCCTCCATGCACTCATTATGTTGACCAGGCTATGCATGATCCGCGTGTGATCTAATGAACAAAACTTACAGAAGACGACACAAGCCACCTTGTCTAACGACAACATTAAGACAAATATAGGTTGACTACCTGTTGTTAAGGTTACTACTTGTTGTTGAAGGAAGTTAACGAAGCTAGCGAGAAAATGTATTAGAATATATCTAAACAAAGATACATTCTTATTTAAAGTTGTGAAAAGATTAAAACCATGATAGTTTTAGTTACTACAGCTCTATCTGTTCTTATCTAAGGACCTTCCCCATCTCACCTTAAATTTAAACTTAAAGCAAATTTAAATTATTCTTTATCTCAACCTTATTATTTTAGTATCTAGCCCCTTTATCATGACACAAAGATAAACTATCATGACACTTACATTGGGAGATATGGGCACAAGTAATATTATAAAATGTATAACAATAACACTTTAGTAGCCACCAGCAAATACAAAACGAAAAAAATAAAAATAAACAGTGTTGGGAATAAAGTGCAAATTCTGTATATTTGTAATGTTATCTGTTTTACACTTTTATAGTTTTACTATTATAGTGTATCATTAAAGTTTTACAGCATTATACATATATATATATATATTTACTTCAATGTCATAATTTATATATATATTTACATCAATGTCATAATTTATAAATTTATATATCGTTTAGTTTTACACGTTTCGTACGGAATACTTTTACCAGCTCATACTTACAAAATAGGCGAAGATGCCAGATGTTTAATTTTCTTACCAATAGACTGTTACGAGTCTGTACGCGCTCTTCATCCTCAAATGAGTAGGGCGTAGATAGTGGTTAACATGCTGAATTATTAAACCGAAGATCCATGGCTCGCTTCTCGTCGCCACAAAATCGCACTTCTCACTTTCTGGCCGTTGGTGCGTTATAATAATAACAGTAAAACGTCATTATTTTATTAGAGTAGTCCTAGATTTGTTGCAGATGCTGCTGACTAACTGCATTCCCTCTAGTCTGTCGGTTCAAAATTATGGACGGCTAGGAAGATAGCTCTTGGGTAGCTTTGTCCAAAACATACCAAACCACTCATCCTCAACTGCACCTATTATAGTACGAACACGGTGAGGTATACTTCCTGGTCTTATTGGTGGGTGTTATTTTATTATTGTTCATAGCCACATGGTGGTGAATCCCATATACACCTAAGCACAGCAGCTGATAACCATTAACACAGAAAAACAAAGGTGGATACACTAAAATAAAAATATGAATTTTTTTTTATGCAAAATACTGTATTTGGGATTTTCAAAAGACCGATAACGACGACAAAGAACTTACGAAGGATACAAATGACAGTCGTTTATAGGGAAAGAGGGTAAATATCACATTGTATTAATAAAATGGAATATATATGTATTATCTAGTCCCTAAACTACTTCAACAGAAACGAGGAAGTAACATAGATTATTAGTATCTAAGTACACTAGCACTAGTAAGAATATCAGTTGTTCTCATGAATCTCAACTTAAGTTGATTTATATTAAAACTTATGATTACATTTTTTGGTATTTTAAACCCGATCGGTATCTTACGCGACACACGGCTAATTGTTTATCTCAGGATAAAGAACCCTAACGGTTTAAATATACCCACTCCTAAACGAGAACTGCCGACCAGAGTGAGGGCAAACATTTTGCAGCACACGCCACCTATTGGTTACTCATAAACCAATACTACCAAAATTGACTGCCTCAGTTATGACGTCCCACACCTGAGTGGCCAACAGGATATTTGTTTTTTTTTTAACATCTTCAGTAATAGTTCTTTGTACATCTTTATAGCATGAATAAATTGTATCTCAAGTTCACTCTTTTTTGCAAGTATTGTAGTGTCATAGTTTTCAAATAAATGTAAACAGATTGTAGTTTTATTAATTTATTAAATATTTGTTTGTATTTATTGTTGACATTTTAAGTTTGTTATAATAATCCAAAAGGTAATAAACTAATTATACTAATTTCCTTTCATTGAATTACTGAGGGATATTAACTAATAGAGTTACAGAAACTAGAAGAGTCACTTTTAATAAGACACATTATATTGACAAAAATGGGCTGAAAGTGATCTAGTTTGGCGTTTCGGAGTGTGTAGCTGGACGTCCATAATTCGTGTCATTCTAAAAAAAAAAAAAAAAAACAAATCGCGCTCCACA
The DNA here is from genome assembly GCF_000517525.1 of Limulus polyphemus. Classification (NCBI taxonomy): domain Eukaryota; kingdom Metazoa; phylum Arthropoda; class Merostomata; order Xiphosura; family Limulidae; genus Limulus; species Limulus polyphemus. The sequence goes on along the minus strand of NW_013666722.1, from coordinate 84,280 downwards.
TTTTGGGCCCATAGGTGCGTTATAAGAGTGAAGGTCAAATCTCGTTAATCGGTTTGACAAGAATAACCCAAATGTTGACGGTGGGTGGTGTTGAATAGCTGCCATTCCTCTAGTCTATCACTTCAAAATTAATCATGGCTAACGCAGATAGCCCTGGAGAAGCTTTGCACGAAATTCAACAACCAACAACAACTGCTATCTAAAAGACTAATTGCTTTGATAATTAAAAACGAGACACAAGTGGTTAGAGATAATCACGATTAATAATGATATTAGAACATATGTAGTTTACTCCACGATAATAAGTACTTATTAATCACTATTATGTTTATGGTAAAATTAACCAGTTAATGCATTAAAGCACGTATTTCGCTTGATTATTGTTACGTATTTAGAATGAATTATGTTATCGACAACATTGTACGTTAGAAAAGGAGTGAGGACAGCCTAAGTAAACCTTGACCTGTTTCAGGCACATTATTGACTGTTAACCCAGTAAGAACTGAAACTCCGACATGAGATTCAATGTTTTGGCAGCAAAAATACATAGTTAGTGTAAGGAAAAGCTGATATATTGACATTTCAAAATATAATGTGATATCAGACTTGATATTTGAGTAGAAAAATCCAGAAAGAGTCTGTTCTTTTGCCTGTTTTTTAAAGTTAGAAGGAGCGTTATGAATCGGTTATAAGAGAAATAACTTACCTTCTTCTAACACATAAACAAGCAGCTATGGTATGTTATTTTCTATATTTGTATCGCTGTGATTTCTTAAGCAGCAACAAAAGCTTTTGTTATATAAAACCATAGTAATACTTAAATACATCCAATACATCGCTTTTAGAAAAATTACCTTCAACTTACTTAATAAAATTTCAAAGATATATACTTTAAACGAACTAAATCAGTTAGTGTAATACAATGTCACCTTAGAAATACTTGCCTTAGACTTACCATTTTGCGGCAATGTTAGTGCTAACTGGAGTTATGGTTATATATATATTGGAGATATAGCTGCAGTGGGTTATTGGGGAATCCTTATAACGTGACATTGGAATATTGTAAGGCGAAGTGGCTTCGAAACGTCATATTGCGGATATGGTTAAACTGTAACATTAAATGTGTCCCTTTGAAATGTAATCTTGTCAACTCTATGTAGGAGTTATATTTTCAGTGTGACTAGGTGGCCTTTTTAAAAAGTGTTATAGGGGATAAGGTTGCAGTGGGGTTTAGGAAAACACTCCCAACGTTAAATTGAGAAATGATTGGAGTGTAGTATGAAAAACCTTTTACAACGTAATATTGAAGATAAGGATACAATGTATTGGATACATAACGTGTTTCGAAAACATGATTTCAATGTGATCCTTTGAACCTAATTGTGTTACTTACACATTAGATAAAGCGACAGTTTTATGTGTTGAAGGTATCTTGTCAGTTTTATAAACGTTATAGTTTAAAGTTCAATGTACATAATTTAATAAATGAGTCAAGAAACAGGAGTATGATTAAGATGTGTAATCAAACTGTCTTTTTTTTTATAAACATCGAAGTTTCAGCTTACGCTGCTAAATATTGTAGGAAATTAAAGAATGATACATTTCAACAACAATAAAACGTGTGGTCGAACGCTACTTGTGCAATATGATGTTGCTTACATATATATCAGTTCATTAATTAGCACTTTTAGTAGAGTTCAGAGAAATAGTAAAAAATCTAAATCAAATATGAGTCATTGCAACTTATCTACCTTGGATACATATTAAGTATGATTTATTGCAACTTATCTACCACGTATAAAATCAAGTAGGAGCCACTGGAATTTGTAACATATCTACCTTGAATAGCCATAGATTAGGGTGATGGTTATTTGTTTGCTGTTATAAAATTACGTATTTTACAAATAAAGGTTAACAGAACTGATAAAAAAATGCATGTTATTTATCACTGGAATTTCAAGTGACAGTTGACATTCAGTACTGACGATAAAATGTTATACGACATGTGTCTAACGATAATTTTGACAGCATTTAGATAAAGGAAACAATCATTATTTGTTATTTTCTAATTAGAGTTATACATTTAAAAGTGACCCCCAGTGGCATAGCGGTATATCTGCAGACTTACAACGCTAGAAACCGAGTGTCGATACACGTAGTGGGCAGAGTACAGATAGCCCATTGTGTAGCTTTGTGCTTAATTTAAAAAAAAAACAGATGAAACAAACAAACATTTAAAAGTACTAAAAATGTATTGCAATCACACAAGAAAGATTTCTAGTGATGTTTTGAGAGTTTACATATTTTACATAAGAGTAAATTTTATCATTGTTTTTCAAGAGCTATATAAATTTGTTTATTTGTTGTAGAGCAAAGTCACGTGAGGCTATCTGCTGTGTTTACTACGGGGGAACCAAACCCCATAATTTAGCGTTGTAAGTCCATTAACGTTACCGATGTTCCACCGGGGGACAGCTATATGAAGCTGGTCCGTTTCTTAAAGATCATGTTTCATGTATATATGTTACTTTCATTTAACAGTGGTGGTTTAATATTTATACTGCTCTCTTTATACAACAGTTATGTTATATTGAAGTTGACCTTATCGTTATTTGGCAGTGTTGTCAACATATCTGGACTTTTATACCTGTAAACTGTGGTCGCGAGTTAGCAATAATTAATTATTTCAGTAGTGATGACACGGTATTTGCACAATGTGTGTTCAACAGTTGTCATGTTGTATCAGTTTTTATCTCTTTCAGCCATTGTTATATGATAATACTAGATCTGTATCTAATGCTATTTTTGCATGTTTTTCTGTCAATAGTAGTGATATTATATCTGCATACTATTTTTAATGTGGTCTTTTATATTATTGTGTGACTATAATTCTACCAATCCCTTTCAGTTTCTGTGATATTTATATCTAAAGTATTTCAAAATTAGGTATGTTAAATCAGAACTGGCTTGTTATGGTGTTATATCCGTAGTTGTCTCTCTTAGCAGTTATAAGGTTACTGACTTGTTAAAACAGTGGTGAAGTTACGTTTGTTCATACAGTGTCGATGATGTTTCTACACTTTAATGTTTCACTTTATTTATTTATTTTATACGTGTAGAGATATTTTTTATTTATTTGAATATTATTTGTGTCATTACCCGTTTCAACTGTTTCTGATTAAGTATTGATGATGTTACGGGTATACCCTTTCTTTTTTCATATTATCCTCGTCTGGTTTATCAGCGGAAGTATTATACCTTTGCAGTTCTTCCTCTGTGAGATTTTTAACAATATGTTACAAAGTGATAGTAATATACCTTTCCAGATCTGTTTCAACTTAGGAGATTTGATGTTTATATCCATAGCTTTTGGTTGTCGCAATCGTGGGTATGCAGTGATCTGTTTTATAGTTGTTATGTGAAGATATTTCTATTTATGTGCAAGAAATACGCTAATGATGCTTCATGTGTACTATATCTTTCAGTAGTGGTGTTACCGTGTTTCATTAATGCTGCTATGATGGTCTATTCGTTTTTATCTACTTTGATAATGATGATGTTACATCTTCATAGTTCTCTTTTAACAATAGTGATGTTTTAATTGTATTGATGTGTTTCACGCATCTGAAGTGACGTCTTTCAAAGGTTAAAATATTTTATTTACAGTGATATGTTTAACTGTATTGATGTATTTCACGCGTCTGAAGTGACGTCTTTCAAAGGTTAAAATATTATATTTATAGTGATATGTTTAACTGTATTGATTTGTTTCACGCTTTTGAAGTGACGTCTTTCAAAGGTTAAAATGTTTTATCTATAGTGATATGTTTCAGTAGTGGTGTATTTAAATTTGACGTAGCAACGTTAATGTTTAAATTTCTATTGAATTGTTTCACATTTTTTATGTAACAGCTAATTTGAAGTGTTCTAATAATGATGACGTTATGTTTGTTCTAAGCTTTTTCAGTAATGACGATGCTATGTCTGTACTTATCTATTTCATTAAATGAGATTTTATATCTCTATAGACTTGTTTCAAAAAGAATTGTTATAAACATATATCAGATATGACAGGAAAGTATTAGTGAAGTAAGACAGTTTTGTAATAAAGAACATTTGCAATTCAATATTCTGATGCATATATTAAGTAAGAGAACAAGATTTAGGTCAAATTTGAAAGTGTTTATAGCGGATTCAGATATGAAGTACCTATACAAGTTGGTGTCTGTTAGGCACGCTTTGAATATAAAAAGAAGATATTGGTAAACGATTTCTATGAGTTAATATCCTCAGACATATGCTACGTTACCAACATTTTCGACAAACGCGTGACCAGTCACTGAATTTATATGTGAATTTCATGGTACACTGAAACATCTGATTAACAATATTCTTCAACTGTCACTGACAGCGAAAAAAATGAAATCGCGAATATTCAAAAGAATAGTACTTACGGAATACAATATTGAATACATAACCAAGTCTACTATACGCAATGTGCGCAAGAACTGGAAAGTTATCCTTATTGTGAAATATCTGTAATACCAAATGTATGCATTCTTCGAAACATGCCAATTTTGAAATTTGATGTAGAATGAGATCACACATCTAGGCCACCCAGTAGCACAGCAGTATGTCTGCGGACTTACAACGCTAGACTCCGGGTTTCGATACCCGTGGTGGGCAGAGCACAGATAGCCCATCGTGTAGCTTTGTGCTTAATTACAAACAAACACACATCTACTATTTGATCTTTCAATCAGTACTGGAAGCCAATATATCTACTGTGTTCAGGGATCTTCATGGAATTGGATTTCATGAAATGACTGCAACATATAAGCCACTCATGATAGCCTTAAATGCAACGCATTGCCCCTCTTGGCTTCGCCTCAGTTTGGTTTGGTTTGAATTTCGCGCAAAGCTATACGAGAACTATCTACGCTAGCCGTCACTAATTTAGTAGTGATAGACTAGAGGGAAAGAAACTATTGAACACTACTCTCCGCCACTCTTGGGCTACTCTTTTTACAAACAAATAATAAATCCCCCCGGCTGAAAGGGCGAGCATGTTCGATGACCGGGATTCGAACCCGCAACCCTTAGATTGTGAGTCGAGTCCCTCAACCACCAGGCCATGCCAGGCCCATTCTTCGTCAGAGATTCGGTAAAACGAAGTTGAAAGCTATCAATGTGAAGTAATGACTAATGCTGTTCCATGCTTACTTCGGACTGAACTTGATAATCGAGCTAACTCGTATTATGCAGAATTGAGTGTTTTATGAAATCTGAAGTCGTAAATAATATGTCCACAGTTTTACTATGCTCCACGACACCATATCACTGAGACTTAACAGCTTGTACAAGCTATAAAGCATTTTAAAAGGTACGATGTTTAATCCTAAAATCCTACCCTCGCACAAATAATGGGTAAGTTATCTCACAGCTAGTTTTACTTAATTTTAATACAAGTTTTGTTTTTACTTAAGCGAAAAGCTACACAATGGGCTATCCGTACTGTGCCCACCGTGGGTATTGAAACCCGATTCATAGCGTTATAAGGCCTGAGCCACTGGAGTGGGGGGTGGGGGCACAAGTATACCATTCATACAACTGAAATATCTCAGAAAATGACGAAGGTGCCTAGGGTTTAATACAAGGTAAGTTATTAAAAATATAGGTCAGCACTATTTTTAAAATTGCCAACTCTAAAGTATTTATAAGTTTGAATGAATTATTTACATTAATATAACAAACAAAATATTCACCCGTTAATTAAAATGTTTTGTGTTTGAAGCTATTTATGAATATTAAAGCTCTTTAACTGTCAAACACTTCTTTGTTTAGTTATTAATAAGCACAATGCTACAGGATAATCTATCTGTACCGTGCTTGGCGCGAGTATAGAAAAATTAATTAATCAAATATTAAAAATTAATTAGTAATTGTTTAAATTAATGCTTATTTAAAAAATATAAGTCTAATGCAGCGAAAAGAAAAGTGAGAGATCAATCAGCAAAAGTCCAGAAACGATAAAAGATGAGCACCTGGTAGGTGTTTTATTCCAAGTTCATCTTGGATTAAAAATGAATTTAAAGAAAGTGAAGACCAGTCAGAGAACATCTAAGTAGCAGAAGAACGCTTTTTACATTTCAAACAACAACAAAGATAACGAAAACATATTGTAGCTTGATATTTCGGATATTGACCAATAGAAACAAAATATAGATTATCATACGAGATTTACATTAGTAAGACGAGTAACTGTACAAGTTGAAGGCGTTAATTTTCTGATTCCCCTAAATTGGTTTGGTTTGAATCTCACACACAGCTAAACGAGGGATATCTGCGCTAGCCATCCCTAATTTAGCACCACCCACCGCCAACTCTTGGGCTACTCTTTTAATAACGAATAGTGGCATTGACCGTCTCTTTATAACACCCCCACAGCTAAAAGTGCGAGCATGTTTGGTGGGACAAGGATTCGAACTCACTACTTTCAGATTGCGGGTCGAGTACCCTAAATACCTGGCCATGCCGGGCCCTTAGGTCAAGAGAAGTGAATGCCAAAGTTTGATCCAACACTGAATGCACACATAGAAAGTTCGTAAACAATGAAGCAAGTCGTTATTATTTCAGTATAGAATGACTTAATACAGAAGCTTTTCAAATTTTTAGCTTTATGAGCTCTCAAGTTTACCACTGAGACACTAGGTGATATATCTCTTTAAACGGTCATTAAAAAAAAAATCTTAGAATAAATAAAGACACGAAGTACTGCTTTATAAGGGTGATCTTTACCCTGAACATAAGTATAAAGAGCAGCAGTTTTAAGAATGCTGAATATCTAAAGAAAAGAAAAAGGAATAAATGTTCAAAAAATTCAATTTCCTTCATTAAATAGAGGAAATTACAGGGTCTTAAATCAGAGGACATTCTTGGGCAGTTTAACAAATAAGGAATACCGTTTAATGCTTGGCAACAAGCTCCGACAAACTGAACACTCCTAACTCTGTTTTTTTTTTTTAAGTTGACAAATTTTGCTGCAAAAGAATCCCATTTTATTTTTAACGACAAACTTTTTGATCAGATTGATGGGGTTGCCATGGGTTCTAGACCAGCGTCCTATTTGGCCAAACATCTATTGTACTATCATGAATGCCCCCCAGTGGCACAGCGGGATGTCTGCGGACTTACAACGCTTGAAACCGGGTTTCGATACCCGTGGTGGGCAGTGCACAGATAGCCCTTGTGTAGCTTTGTGCATAATTAAAAACAAACAAACTATCATGAAAAACAATGGTTGAAAAACTCCCTGAAATCATTCAAACCGCTTTACTATTGTAAATATGTGGATGGCATTTTCACCATTTTAGGAAATTTGATCAAGTTTCCCAATTTCTTGAATACTTGAATAAGAAACTTGAAAGTTTAAAATACACTGTTAAACATCGAGACCACAAACTTTCATTTCTGGACAGTTTGATTTACAACACTAGCGATGATTTAAAATGTGAAATATGCCATAAAAAACACTTACTGATTCGTACCTGAATTTTACAAGTTATAAATGTTTGTAAAAAAAAACTTGGTTGATGTTTTTGTTTTTAATTAAGCATAAAGCTACACAATGGGCTATCTGTGCTCTGCCCACCACGGGTATCGAAACCCGGATTCGAGCGTTGTAAGTCCGCAGACATACCGCTGTGCCACTGGGGGGCAAGTTGGTTAAAATTTTGTTTCAGTATGCATATCAAATACCTTGCACTTATGAAGCTTTGCATAAAGATTCCAATAACATCAAATAATTATTATGTAAAAATGATTTCCCTATCTACGTTATTGACAGAATACTTTGTAATTATCTAAATAAGTGTAGGTTTAGTAAACTAGCTATATACGAAGTTCCGAAATGCGTTACTATTACTACCTTACTATTGAAAAATAATTAAGAAATGTAATTTGTAAGGCTTCAACACAACCGAGGTGTATTTATAAAAATAATTGTCGCCTACAGTTTTTTTTATAGATTTAAGGCCTGTACTCGTGTATTAAAGTAATAAAATATAGTTTATACATTTAGTCCCTACTGTCAAAAATGCTGTATTTGGTTTGCTAAAAGAAAATTGTTAACCCGCATGATAGAACATGCTAATTTGAGATGCTCGAATAAGTCAATTGTACTTGAACATATATATCATAGAGGAATGAGATATTTTTGTAGATTCAAATTATTCTAGGAACTTAGCAAAGGCTAATGAAGAACAAAGTGTTTGCATAAAAGAAAGCCCCTCCCCCCAGTGGCACAGCGGTATGTTTGCGGATTTACAACGCTAGAAACCGGGTTTCGATACCCGTGATGGGCAGAATACAGACAGCCCAGTGTGTATCTTTGTGCTTAACTTCAAACAAACAAACATAAAAGAGAACTTGCTCATTCTCAGAGAGAGGCTTCAAATTAATAAAGTAGGCTCAGCTTATAAGTTACTTTAAATGTTATAATAGCATTAACCCACTGAAACATTGTGTCCTCATGTTCTTTTACTAGATGAAGCTCTGTTTATTGCTGCTTTTATGTCTAGTATCAGGCAGTTAAAAATCAGTCGTTTTCTCTCCAAAACATTATTTACGAGAAGATTAACCAAGATTGACAGAAACAGTTTTTAATAATGATTTCCTCCAAATTCGTGTCGCTGTAACTGCAAAAGGAAATTAAGTTCAATAATTTCTTTAACAGCGTTTACGTACCATAAAATATATTATTAATGTCCCCAATTTTGTAAACCTAGTCAATATTCAGGATGCAATCCCTTCTATATAAAATTGGCACACAAGATTTGGTGCTGAACTCCAGCTTAATTGACACAAGCACACATTCTTTCTGGACGGGATACCAGTCCATCGCTGGTTAACCTCCAGCTAAAAGCTGGTATCCATCATAATGCTGGGTAGACTGAAACAATCCGGATAAAGAATCTTGCTCAAAAACACAACAGCAAGACGCGCATCAGCCCGAAATCACAGCCATCCGACTTCGAGTCGAAAATGCAAAGACACTGCTCCATACTAAGCCCTTATAAAGTTAGTTAACAGCCAATTATGTCTTATTAAAACACGTCGTCATTAGTAAAATGATACGAGCCCCCTTACTGAAACAAACAGTTCATTTTCTATTTCTTTGTTTTGTAAATGAGAACGCAGGAAATATTATTTCAATACATTGGAAATTTATACTTTCATAATTTCTAAGGTTATAGAGATGTAAACTCATCTAGATATAGCATACGGACAACATTATACGATTTTGTCCTCCAAGACTCTCCTTGCACATTCACCTTTGAGAATAATAAAACAAAATTAAATTCACCTTTTATTTTATATACAATTTTTTCATTCCGATCTAAAACTCTAGTAAAGCATCAGCCTCACTAGTGCCTATGCCAACTCATTTAAAAAGTTAATTACTGCCTTTTTTTCAAATCTTAAACATGTGTACTTTCGTCCAACTGTCTTCAGAGTACAGTACAAAGAAATCAGAGCCTTTTATCGTAACGATCCTCCACATAATTTCTGAAAAGTAAATAAGTTTAAGAAACCCTGCCATTCTCGGAATCATCCTATTAATCCTCCTCTAAATAGATCTCAACTTAAATACCAAGACAACAGCCTACTATTGAGTTAAGCAAGCAGCTCAAAAGAAGTTCTGAAGCATAAAGGAGAAATGGTGAGCTGACCTAAGTATTGAATTACAGGCAGCTGTTGACAGTAATGACATGAAGAAGTTCTACAAAGGCCTTAGAACAGCTTCTAAGTTCCAGCACCAATCCTGTATTACCTAGTGATTGTACCACACCACACTGATATAATTCTTGCCAAAATTGTCAAAGATGGGGTCCAGTTCCCATCCAGCACTTACATTACTTATACTGTCAAATCTGGGAAAAGGAGTCTGTCCCACAGGATTTCAAAGATATCTCCATCGTCCACTTCTCTAAACGTAAAGGGAACAGATTTAACTTTTATTGGCAAGCACATTAGCCACAACGTTATTTCAGAGAGTCAATTCAGCTTTTGTACAGGTTGGGAAAGCTAACATGATCTTTACAGCTCATCAAGTTGAGAAAAAATATTGGCAGTAGAAACGTTTTCTTTTATTTAACTACAGCTTTCAATACTGTCAATAGAAAAGGCATGGGGAAAATCATTCACAAAGCAGGTTCAGCTGAGAAAATAGCCAACATCAGTCATTCATTCCATGACAGCATGCAAGCCAGTGTTTCTGAAAACATCCAAACTCAATCCCATTCAATATTAAGAATGTCAACATGCCGGCACCTATGTTGTTCAGTATATTCTTCTCCATGATGCTTTACTTTGCCTTCCACAACTGTGGTGAATGTATTTCAATCAAACGGAGAACTCACAGAAGTGTGTTTAACTTAAGAGGACACCAAGTAAGAACAAAGACTATAGTCATCCAACTATACCCAACTACACATCAAGATTGGCGGCACCTCCCTAAACATAATCAACAAATTCTTCTATCTGGGTACCATCCTCTCCAATAATGTGTCTATCGACAATGACATTGACTCCAAATTGGCTGAAGCCAACACTGATTTTGGTAGTCTCCAGAAGAAAAGGTTATGGACTAACAACAAAATACGTCTCGACACTAAGATCCAAATGTACAAAGCCGTAGTCCTTACCACCATTCTCTATGGATGCAAGACTACTACAGACATTACATCTTGTGAGAGTGCAGTTATGCTTGGTTGGCCACACCCTAAGGATATACAGCAGCTGGCTACCCAAAACTAAGGCCAACTTGTGCATGGGCAGAAAAACATGGGAGGGTTAAACAAGTGCTACAAATACTTCATCATAGTCAACTTCAAGAACCTTCAAGAAGGTGCATCACCACAAAATATGTGTCAACTTTCAACTTCAAGAAGGGACATATCATGAGTGCAGAAAGAGCATGATAGGCTACAGTAACATACGTAATACACAACAGGCGAATCCATGATGAATATATCATCAGCACAACTTATATCCCCATTAATATAATTCATGTGAATAAAAAATACAGACTACCAATCAAAAACCCCTGAGGCACTCTTATAACAACATGGGCCCAGTTTGACTGGATACTATTAATAACCATCTTTTGTCTTCAATCCAATTAAGTAATCTTTCCCCAGCCAGTACTGACGGGATTCTCCTTTCAAATCTTTTACTTAACACATTATCAAAAATTAACAGCTTTTTGAAACTCTAAATACACGAAATCCATACCTTTCATCATCTAGATAACAAATAACATCAAAAATTTAGTAAGATAAGATAGCTCTTTATTGAATTAATGATAATTGTGAATATTCTTTAATTAGACTGTCTAGAATTGTTCCACTACACAACTAAAACTAATTTTTCTATAATTTGTAGGACAACTCTTAATACTCCCTTTAAAAATAGAGTAGCATTAAAAACTGGCTTATTATGTACATAGATTATGATGCTTTTATGTTCGTGCTTACCAACCAGATATAGTTTCATACCACAGAGTGATATTTAATGACTGCAGTTAATTTCGTTCTAACGTCATTGATATTTGTACGTTATTTTTATTATTATTAAAATTTAACAAGCTTATTATCAGTCATAGTAGGAGCATTTAGAAAAAGTTCAATAAGTGTGTTTGTAATTAAGCACAAAGCTACACAAAGGGCTATCTGTGCTCTGCCCACCATTGGTATCGAAACCCGAATTATAGCGTTGTAAGACATACAGCTGTGCTATTGGGTGTAGCTCAATAAGTATTGTGTATTTGTTTTTTTAGTACTAAATCTGTTGAAGCCAAAATATATGATGTTCAATACTTACAAATCCACCTTCTATAAGGGCTAGGATTATGGGATTTTTTATCTTATACATATATAACATTTAGTATTTCCACTTCTTATCTATGTGCATGTTAAACATTACGTTTTCATGTACAGCAATAATCTTACTAGCCTTATTAAACGAGATTACAGATAAAGTACATACAAGCACAAAAAGAGTAATATATCTGAGTTTCAGAAATGTCCTTCCTTATACGTCCTTTAAAAAACATCATTCCATCTGATAACGTATATAATCCTCTTGTTTATCTATAATAGCATGCAAAATGTACGTTTTTTATAGTTCCATCTATTTAAACAGAATATTCTTTATAAACATCTTGGGTTTATTCTGGTGGTTAAAGCAACCCAGAAGTTAGCGATGGGTGCTATCGACTAACTGCTTTCCCTCTAGTCTGTCAGTTGAAAATTATGGACTGCTAGTTCAAATAGCCCTTGTGTGGCTTTGCACGAATATTCGAAAGAAACAAGGCTTATAAAAGCTTCTCCACTCCAGTTTTCTAGAAAATGTATAAACAAAGCCGAGTTGTCTGTTTGGTGTCACAAGTTGTTTTGGGGAGTTAACTCAATCAATTGCAATTAAATTTAATAGATCAAGTTTAACTAGATATGTAATCGACGGTACGGTTTAACAGACTAACAGACAGATAAGTTTTATCACCTTTATCGTCTAAGCGAGAAAGTAGGTAGCAATATATGTGAAGCCGATACTAAACAAAAGTGACGTTTAATGCCGCTCATAGCATGTATAGTTTTATATCAGAAGAACGGTTTGTGTGCTATGGATGAAAACGGTGGTATGGGCAGCCTACGCTACCATTTTGTAACATTATGGTTTCAGTCTGCATTGTTACCTTTGCTAATTAAATAGTATTTTAATCAAGTTATAAATATTTCTATACATTATTAAGTTTAGTTTGTTATTATGTTTTACTCTTTTTTTATTCCAATACCAAAAGCATAGCGAATCTATTGACACGTTATATTTTTTCTTTAGGGAGAAATATACAATCTGTGTGTTTATGAGAACACTCCTAGGACACCTGGTAGAGTTCTTGCTCCTTATGAGTCACATTAGAAATTTATGAGCACTCAAAGAGATGCTTATCGTTAATAAAATGTTTAGCACAAATTCAGTTTCACAGTTTAATGAAAACTACATTACCAGCGACAAATCAGAGTGTCAAGGTAACAGGAATACCGAGGTTGTATGCATGTATTAAAACGATTTTGGAGTCTCACTACTTAGTTAATGTCCATGTCACCACGTCCATTCATGCTCTACCTGTGCAACTTAACAAGAACTATGCAGTGTATTTTCCATTACAAAAGACTCTTCCGTATAGCTGTCATGTTTAAAGTCCACTGCCGCTTTCTAATACTTTCCACAATCCATGTTCGAGAATGGTGGTATGCCAGTGCCTGTTTCAACAGTCTAACCTCACAGAAATCCACACGCACTATGTCCTGCGACCTGACCTGTATGCCTTAGTATTTAATAATATGAATACCCGTTTCATTCTTTCTCTGCTTGAGATATGTGATGGTTGAACAGATATCAACTTATATACACGTGACTTGTGTCGCTTCCCCCAGATGTAAACTTGTCTTGTTACGTTGCATACTTTAGCCCGGACATGTGAAAGTTTGCCGCTGAACTTTCAATTCATGAATTGTCACTTAAGTACGATTTGTTGCAAGTATCTTTCGGGATGGTTCTGATGTCCAAAGGTGATTCATATTTCTTTGCTTCTATTGTAATTAACTACAAAGGATAACCTAGGCTTGAAAATTTCAAACGTCCGATCTGAACACATCTTATGATTTGAGTATATGAATATTGTGTGACTTACTGATCTGCAGGTTCAAGACCTTTTCAACATAGCATACTCGACGTTCTGTATTATTAGCACAACCCACGGATACGATGGAGTTACATCTTAACATAATTAAAAGTACATTGTTTTGGTTTTCGTCTCATTACTACTTTTGGAGAATAAAACAGATTAAAGAACGAATTGTAATTAACTATGATTTCCACATATTAACTCATTAGGTTTTATGTAGCAGAGAAAATTAAGGAAATGCTAAATCTATATTACAACATAAACATTCTCAGATATCATAGATATGGTGTGTTGTGCGTCATACAAATCAAAGTAAGATTTTAGAAGTGTAATGGAGATTAATTACTTAATTGCTGTAGTCACAGCAATGTACGATATAGTGACAGTAGAGTATAGCTACTGTTGACCACGTCAAACTTTACTTATATCACATTAAATATATCTTTATCAGTCATACAGATATATTTCACATGTCTATACAAGGAAAGGTTAGCTTGAGAATATTAACGAATTAAGGCAGCGTTCTTTTTATTTGATTTGTGCCTGTTTGTTTCTTTTTAGTGCAAAGTTACACAGTGGGCTATCTACGCTTTGTCCACAGCGCAGAATCGAACACCAGACTTTAAAACTTACCGCCGATCCACTGTTTTTATCAAGTAATGCTATGACTAATTTTTACTTTGGAATTTAACAATGTAATACAATACTATTTGTGACCGAACGTTTTAGATTTTTAAACGCGATATCAGCTAAATTTTGGTCATCGTATAAAAATGTAGAAAATATATTGAAGTATATACACGTTAAGGTGACATTTTTTTTCGGATACTTGTGCAATGCTACACAAGGATTAGCTGCACTAATCATCTTTAATTGAAAAATGACAGATTACGGAAAGGCTGTAAGTCAGTAGCATCCACCACCAACTCTTGGGCTATTCTGTTGGAATAGTGGGATATGCCAGTCACTCTTCCATTGTACCCACGGCTCGAACCATGGACATTTGACGTCACAGTCTAGCACGCTAACCACTAAGATACAACCAGTCCAAAAAGTAACTAAAGCAGTTATAAACATTGAATTTAGGGCCAGACAGATCGTTACTCTTTGTTACAACTCCTTGTTATTGCGTGACTTAAAGGTGGATGTTATTTACAAGGTTAGTGAAATATCTCAGTCAAATCATAAATCTAACATGTACGTTATCAGTATATTCATGTTTAAACATCGAAAAGTTAAAGATCACCATAATCTTATATGTAAGCACTCCTTTAAATAAACTTTCTACCACTATAACGTATACGATCCACGAAATATAATAAAAACATGTGATTCGTTTAATAATAAATCACCTGTATCATTCTTCACTTTCAACTCTTCGGGCTGGGACGCTTAACGTGGTCTCATGGTTAGGCCGTTCGATTCGAAATTTTCGGGGCGCGAAATCGAAACATGTCACCAAATATGTTTTCACTTCAGCCATGGAAGAGTTTTAATGTGACAACGAATCCCGTCATTCGTTGGAAAAAATGTAGCCCCAAAATTGGTGGTGGGTAGGTGTTGACTAGCTGTCGTCCCTCTAATCTGTCACTTTGAAATTAGGAACGGCTAGAGCAGATAGCTCTGCGAGAATTTCAACAAACAAACAAAACTTTTCACGTTAGTTAAATATGACCTCGGGAACTTTATAAAAGTAAAACATCTTGAACGCAGAAAAAGCGCGCGATTAATAGCGTAGGCGAATGATATAGTATTCCACAGAGGTTTTTGATTATTTAACTCCAGCTGCATTGAACTGCAAGACTAACGTTTTTCCCTTCCTCTGAAATACTTTCACAAAAACGACTGTCTTTGAAGATATATTATTATAAATAATTTCTTTAATTTTCAGCCTTCCTTTTTATTTAAAAATGATGTAATATTAATATTTGTTTACATTTAAAAATATACTTTAGAGTTTGGTTACTCTCTAATAAAACTTAAGCTGTTATTATCAACTTATATAGGTTATACTTTTATGCTAAAATCGGTTCAGAATACACACACACACACACACACACTATTAATCTAATAACCCGAGCGAAGCTGGGCACTTTCGCTAGTATATTTATATTTCACAATAAATCATGCAATCACACTAAATCTTTTATTCACTCTTCTGCTGGAAGATTGTTTGATTTAGTTTTATCATTTAAAAATATGCTTTTTCAATGTTTCTCATCAAAATAACATAGATATATTAATTGTCCTCTAAAACTACTTCACATTCGTGAATCTTACGCAGACTAAATATTGTTCTCATTTTGTAGCCATGTTGGACGAAATACTTACATGCTAAGTAAAGAGTGCCAACAATGACTCTATGACTTACAACGCATTTTATTCTATTGTTTATGTACGGTTGTTTAATTTTGCGCATATGTACGCGATATGCTATCTACACTCTGCGCATCACGAGGAATGGAACCCTGGAATTTGGCGTATAAAGTCCATAAACTTATTTTTTAGCCACTGGGGGATAGCTATGCAAATATATTAATTTCTGTTATACCTATATTGTTCTATTTTAAGCGTTTTGAAAAGAAAACCCAGTGTGTCAGCAGTAGAATTCCTGATTTACAATGTTAAAATCTGGGGTTCGATTCCCCTTGGTAGGTAAATCCCTAATCAAAATCTCAACAATAACCATTTCAATATATTATAATCATTTTTCACACAGCCGTAATTGAGTTTGTTCAATCAGATTTGACTTTTTGGTCCCTGATATGGAGATAGTATCTCTAGATCGTAGGTTACACATGTTTGAGAGAAATGTGAGTTGCTTCAGCGTATCTTTGGTTAACTGTAGCCCATTGGTTAGCATGGAAGACTAAATGTAGCTTGCTACGGCTTATCTTTGACTAATCTTAGTCCATTGGTTATCATGTAGGAATAAATGTGAATTGCTTTGGCGTATCTTTGGTTGATCGTAGCATAATAGTTAGCATGGAGGACTACGGAGCTGCGGATTCAGTTCGCGTCCCTCACTTGAAAAGAAAATGGTGCCCACACTTTGGGGCTGTGGGTGCATCATAGGGAAGACGGTCAAATCCCACTATTCAGTCAGGGAAAAATAACTGATGATTTGGTGGTGGGTGTTGTTGATTAGCTATCTTCCATCTTGTCCATCGGTGGAGAATTCGAAACGACTAGCGCAAACAGATGAAACAAACAATCAGCATGTTTCAATAACACGACTGAGAAGAAAACTATTATAGAATTTGCAGAAAATCTTTCACAACAAACTCAAAAACAGCACTAAACACAAGTGTTACAGAAAAAATAGCTATTTAATTTTTTTAGTTATAATGAGGATAGTTAAAACATTCTAAGGCAAACATTCATCTGAACTGGTATATAAATATATCTAGCTAATAACTTTAAAACGTTGTTGTATGAGATTGTAATGATGTTCTTATAAAAAAACGTAATATATAAGACACGAGAAAGTTTATTGCTATTTGTGTAGACAAAGAACATTTACTCGACTATTTCTTCTCATTCATCAGACTTTAGCGTTGCGAATCAGTGAACTTGTCCTGACAAACTGGGAAACGTTTTCTCTGAAAGAAAAAATGTGTGAAATACAACAAAATTAATTCGTGTTGTTTAGAACGAGACTATGAGAGACAGCAATTATGTCCATGAAACTAAACATGCCTTTTTATATAAAAAGTTTTTTTGAAAATAAACAGTTTTTGGTTTCATTCAATCTTATTCACAAAGAAAAACGAAAACCATCAAACTGGGTAAAACGAATTTTGAGCCCTAAATATCCACTGTAATAAAATACATTACAGTTGTTATAGGCTTCACTATTACTACTATGAGTACCATAAAACGATTACATTATTACCTTTTTTTTTAGTTGTTAATTATATTACATGCAGATACGTCACGTTTTCTGACTACCCAATGAGACATGTAACATTAATAGACATATCACTCCAGTTATCACACCTTAGATTATCAGTCAGTAGATACGATTTAATTTCCCAAGTGAGCCACAAAAAAAACTAGTCTATAAAACTCCTTTGTCTTTAAACATTAAAGATTATAAAGAAGGAATAATATCGACTTTTAATACAAAAGTAATTCTATTACTAGTCAAAATCTTGTTAGCTTTAAAAAAAGTTTGGTTTTAGTTTTAGGGAGAATCAAAATGTTTAAACCAAGCCTTCGAATGATTAAGAATTGTTGCTCTTTAGTTATTCTGTTAGTTTATTTCACCTCGGGAGTCAAAGGTATGTATTATTTATAGTGATATATCTCTGCTTTCATTGTTTAAAAAGTTTACAATTTACAAGTACACAGGATTCTAATATAATGCACCCATTCAAAATCGTTAATTAGTTTATTGGTTCGTAATACAAATTAAAACTGTGCTTGTAAATATTTCATGTATCATCAGTCACTAAAGTGCGTTTAGTTTAGCTTAAAAGCTTCATTCTAATCGTAATAGTGATATGTACATTTTTTCAACATGATCTTTTACATTTTTAGAATAATTACATTTCCTTTCGCAGCTCATCGCTTTAGTTTGAAGTGTCGGTTTCAAATGTCCATAAAACTGTTAGTTTACAGTGTACACAGAAATGTTGTTGGTTTCATTTGTCCATAAAGCTATAAAGGCTCCAATTGTTCTTTGTAAGATTTAAGTGTTGTAAGTGTTTTAATAAGTTTGTAAGTGTTGTAAGATTTAAATGTCTAAAACAACCTTAATTATTCCAAGTGTTCAGAAATTGGCTTTGATTACAAGTGTATTTGTAATGCTCTAGGAAGCTGTGTTTGAATATAATTAAATATATATATCACCATCATAATAATCGTAGTTGTAGTTTGACCTTCAATATATTTATATAATTTATTTTTATTGTGTATAGGACTATAGAAACTTTATAAGTAAAATCTGAAGAAAAATGCTATTATAATAATATAATCTTTTTGATACACTTTACGAGAAAAGAACAAATTAATTTGTTCAATAATTCAATTCAAATATTTTCGAAAGTTTAGAAATACTTCCAGTTTTGTTAAAAATTAAAAAAAAGAAAGAAAAAAGGCTTGCAAAACAGTTACAAAATACTTGGTATTGCTTTGTTGGAAGTTGTTAAACTTCACCATAAATTATTGTGATAAAGAGTTAGGTGTGCCTTATTAGTTCAGTTACCGTTCTGCAGATCAGAGAACCAAGGTTCAGCTGCTTTATGACTCTCCTTCCCTCCAATCAGCAGCTCTAAAGTAGGGGTGGTTATGCTTGAATCTTGGAGCCTTGACACGACCCTTTAGCTCATGTGTTGCATAATACTAGATATCATAGCATTTCACAAAACAAGCTGTAATTAAGGGAGCAGCCCCTATATGTATAGTTAATGAATCAGAACCAGTTGTCGCATGAGAAAACTATTAATTCAAACCATGTAGTAGGATGCAGAAAGTTTTAGGCAGTTAGTTTAAATAATATTTAAGTTTCGCCAAAGTTATGAAATTTGTCTAACTATCTAGGCTGTAGTTAATGAAGTATTAGGGGTGACCATCCTTCCACAGATATAAAAGTGAAAAGTTTCTGAAAATTTATAATTATAGGTGAAATTTGACTTCTGTGTTAACGGTTAAAAAATAGTTTGATGGCTTACAGTTAAAAACCAAATGTATAATGTTGAATGTAATATGTATATATTACAGAGACCAAATATAAAGTTTAAACCTGGAAATGTGAAGGGTTTCAGGGTCAATTATAATAATAAGATGGAGTAACTTAAGCTGTTTATACCTTAAATAACAGAAAACTATCGTGTTCTTAATTTTAGAACTATATAATATACTCGGCTATACTATATATATATATATATATACTATATATAATGCCAGAGTATTCCAGTGGAGCACTATGGTGATAATTTCAATTTTGAAATATGCAATTATTTGCAAAATAAACATTACCTTATTTTTCAGCAAATGTGACAATGTTGTCATAGATGAATTAAAAGCATTATTTAAAGTGTGAAAAATGTATTATTTTAAACTGAAATTTAAAGAGAAAGAATATAAGAGAAATTAGCATAACTGAAGTTCCAGACAATGTTGTATAAAAGTTAGGATAATGAGCAAGTCGACGTGATTAAAAAAAAACTTACTATACTAAACTTTTCAGATATGCTTTTAAGGAAGTTTCTAAGGATTATTTTCAGGTAGGAAGGAATATAAGCACACTTGTTAAACTAAAGTTCCATAAATGATAGTAGTAACTCTTGCTTCATAAAAACTGTCGATATAATTGTATATAACGTTTAGATATAAATGACTGTTTAATTTAAAATTTATAAGAGGGTTATGATTTAGATAAATTGGAAAGTATTAAATTTAGTAGTTTTAGAAGCGATAATTTATCGCAGGTTTGTTTACGTAACTGTGTACAACTCGTACGTTGTATAGTTCACTAGTGGGTGATTGTTATACCTTTGCGTTATGTTACTAGAACCTTCTAAGTTTTTCTCGTTGTTTCATTGAGTGTTGTTACGTCATAACGTTTTGTAGTTTGCAGAAAGTTGTAGGCCTCAGTCGGGATATATGTATGTATATATACATATATGTATATATATATAGGCGAACAAGTTGGACAAAGTAAGTTAAGTTAGTGAAAGTAAAAGTGAAAAAAGTGAAGTTACACTGAATGTGAGTTTAGCCGTAACGGGCGATTTTTAAAGTGTTTCACATCTTCTATTGTAATAACAGAAATAGAGGAAAATAATTTGTCTTTTAAAGGATTTCTAAAGTAATTGAACCCGCCTGAGTGGACTTGGACAAAAAAAGAGACAATTATATAAAGCTCTGGATACCACTGTGATAATAAATAGTGTAACTGAATTCTCTATTCATCGCAAAAACTTGTTACAATGAAAATTTTGGTATCTGACAAACATAGCCGACAACGTGATTACAATCGACATTGAAGAAGAGTTCTAAGAGCATCGTGGAGTCTAAAAATATGTTGCTATAAACTTTTTGTTATGAAACTCAGTACTACATTTCATGGCAGAACAACACTATTGTTCAAATGCTTGGCGTAGCTAAGTGTTTAGTAAGGTTCCATAGTTCGCATTTCGTTGCCACAAAAAAATCACACTTCGCACAATGTGGCTTTAGCTGCGTTGATAGAATGGAGGTAAAATCACATTTTTCAATTAGAGTAGCCCAATAGTCAGTTATAAGTATTGTTGGCTAGCTGCCATCCCTGTAGTTTATCAGTTCACAGACAGGGACAGCTAACACTGTTTGCTCTTGTATAGCTTTGCGCAAATATCCTAAACCAGTATTGTTCAACGTGTCAAGGCACGGTTGTAAAGATACTGACTATGCTATATTTTTAGACAAGATTGTGGGGACATTTAATTTGCTACATTTCCATGCACATAGTTATAAAAATACTTACTGTGCTGTATATCCAAAAGATAACTTTAAGGTACTTATTGTTCTACATATCTAGACACGATGTTAAGGTTACTTACTACATGGACAGGCACGGTTGTAAGATAGCTACCATACAACACGTGTATACGATGTTTTAAGGTGCTTATTACATGTCTAGTCACGGCTGTAATTTACTATGCAACATTTGAAGGCACGATTGTAAGGTAGCAACTATATAACGTGTGCAAACGAGGTTTTAAGGTACTCACTACTTCTCTAGGAACGGTTGTAATATTTCTTATTACATGGCCAGGCACAGTTGTAAGGTAGCTACTATACAATGTGCCTAGACGAGGTTTAAAAGTACTCACTACATGTTTAGCCACTGTTTTAAGGTTACTTAATACATATCCAAGCATGATTATGAGGATAGCTACTCTACAGCATATTCAGGCACGGTTTTTTAAGTACTCACTACATGTATAAGCACGATTTTGGGTTACTTACTACAAGACAAGGCACGGTTTTGAGGATAGTTACCAAAAAATATATTCAGGCAGTTTTAAGGATGCTGACAGTGTTAGACATGTTTGAAAGGATATGAAGTATGATTGACGGCTGTATTAAATGTCATCCCGATTTTCAACATTACGTTTTGGTATAAAATGTAGTGGTTAAGATACGGCATTTTGGGACTAACTGTGGTACTAAATGTATCTTTTATTAAAACACATAAAAACCGTTTGAGTGAAAACGCTTAAACCTCTCACATTCATTTGTTTAAAATAAGCGATTGTGGAAAATATAAGATTTGCGTTTTTTTTCTTTTTTGTTATAGTAGGTTGCATTATAAATTCATTGAGAAACACGTGAAGGCGATACAGTGAATTAACATTGTGTAAAGAAGGATTCTTCAACAGATATAATACAATATAATCTGTCCAAGCGTAATCAATAATCTCAGATTTTTTGTCAATTTTTTTTGATAAACATTCTTGTCAATATTTACATTCGTTTCTATTACCACTAACGCAAATGATTAAAAGCTAGAAAGCAAACATTGTTTGTGAGGTTTGGGTTCCTAAAATAACAGATCTAGAATCACGCCCAAAAGCCATATATATTTCAAATTGTCACCCAGTAGCGTTAAAACCACAAATATATTTATTTGAAAACAAAATAAATATAACAATAAACCGACACTTTAAATACACAGAAATTATCTATCAAAAATGAATGTTAACTGGAAAATAGATTACGTCTTTCATTATATCAATCTGTCAATTTCATAATATAAAATTATTGTTTTAAAATAATCACCTAAAATCTTTATCTGAGTTTTTTATTTTCAAAATACCCTTTTGACATTGAACTTTTAAGCATAATGTTTTTTTTAATTCAAGTGGTTTAAAAATCAGTGAATTTATATATATATATATATATGTGTGTGTGTATGTATATTTATAACTATCTATCTATCTATATATATATATATATGCCATCTTATTATCTTATTTCCTTTACATTTATTGTGCCTGACATGGCTCCGTGTTTGGGGCACTCGAATATACTTAGCAAAAGATAAAATATACGTTAAAATGCAATAAATAGTCAATAACAGCAATAATAGGGGAGGGAATGGATTGTTTACCGTCCATTAACATGTCCCTTCTTCCAAACTATCATCCCACAAAGTTTGGTTGAGATTGACCCAGCGACCTAGGAGTAGTTACATAACGGACAAACAGACAGACACGCATATTTTTGTGCTTTGTATATATATAGATTGCAGTAAATATGATATTTTTGATATTAGCACTTGCTTCGCTAACTTAGGACCAAGGTCTGATATAAATCGTCGGTCATTCATTCTCGTGGATAAGGCAAGGGAGACATCATTTACAATCCTGAGAATAAGAAGTCTTTCTCTTCGATATTCTCGTGGATAAGGCAAGGGAGACATCATTTACAATCCTGAGAATAAGAAGTCTTTCTCTTCGATATTCTCGTGGATAAGGCAAGAGAGACATCATTGATTCATTTACAATCCTGAGAATAAGAAGTCATTCTCTTCGATATTCTCGTCGATATGATGTGTGTGTGTGTGTGTAAGCTTGATCTGTTAACCCTGAGGTGTATGTAAACTTGGTTTGCTAGCAAATGTATGTGCAATTAAAGTAAGTTCGATATTTATTGTAAAAATAGGAAGAAAACATAAACATACGTTTTAAATAAATTCAAATTTAAGCAGCAGTTCTTACGTTTTACTTGTTAAATTCTAGATGATTTTATCTTTACTGAAGAAAAACTAATAATGTGTCAATCATCAAGTTATTTCCATCTTTTCTTTTCAAGTTATTACAGGATTGGTCTCTTGTCAGGAAGCCATTGTTATAAATTGATTTAGTCCTATTTAGCGTACACAGAACCTGCTATATAGCAGTCCAAATGTTTAGGTTACACATTTCTTGGGCTGTAATGATGTTCGATCTTATTTCCACTTGCAGTATCAATGACTGATATCTTGTTATTCACTTAATCTATATATACAATGTATTCAAGGAGTTGGCAGTTTCCAAGCATCTGAACGCATTTACGATCAATGAAGTTTCTGACTTCAAATGTATATATATATATGTATAAGTTTATATATACACAATGTTAAAAGAGGGAATCATAGACAGGACGTGGTTATTAGTCAACTCAAATATGAATAAGTTACTTATTTTCATTATATAAAATTACACTACAAAATTAATTATAATTTGTGTTGTATTAATATTGTAATGTATTTATCCTCAAAATATATTTAACAAATTATATTACGAAAATCGCATATACGATTTAAATAAATGATTAATGTTTCAAGACGCCTATGTCAAAGCATTATCAAGTTTAAAACAACACCTAAAGGCACATCTTGAAACCAATATAACAAGGAAATGATTGGAATATTATTTCTCACATTTACTGTATAATCTAGAAGTGATAGTTTGGATTGTTTGTTTGTTTTGAATTTCGCACAAAGCTACACGAAGTCTATCTGCACTAGCCGTCATATTATAACGATCCCACGGCTGAAAGGGCAAACATATTTGGTGGGACGGGGATTCGAACTCGTGCCCCTCAGATTGCGACTCAAGCGCCCTAGCCACCTGGCCAGGCCGGGCCAGAAGTGATAGACCAGAAGGAAAGCAGATAGTCAACAACACCCATCGCCATCTCTTGGGATGGTCTAATGCAATAGTATAATTGACCGTCACAATATATTATAACGCCCACACGACTGAAGAGTCAAGTATGTTAGTGATGGGATTCGAACCTGTTACCCATAAGTTGTGAATCGAGCGCCCTAACCATCAGATCAGATCTTTTCGAAGCGCTAGGGTTTTGGGGTTCTATATTTTTTCATTCATTAGATTATTCGTAAATAGCATTAATTAATTTGCTAATAGTCATACCAATAATGAACTCTTTCCTGACCACCAAATTAATTAGAAGAAAATATATCAACCCGTAGAAGATAAGTCTGTTTCAACATATTTTCAACAATTTTTGAAAATAAGTCATTAACAAACTTGGCTATGATTATTCAACTGCATTTTCTTACCTGTCTTATAAGTTGGAATACACACTTATTAAAGCGGACTTAGAACATCAGAAACCGGGTTTTGATACCTGTGGTGGGCACTGTGGTGGGCAGAGCACAGATAGCCCATTGTGTAGCTTTGTGCTTAACTTCAAAGAAACAAAAGAAAAACATGATTACATACTTTCAGTGCATGAGAGGATATTAAGTTCGTTCCCGGGCAGTATTAGTATTTTTAAGAGTACTTATAATACGTTCGATCTCCATAGTAGTAACATAATGTAAAAAAAAGCGTTTCATTAACAGATTCATTTTTGTTTATTTGAAATGTAGCCATTACTGTTCAATTTTGATCCAACGTTTTTGCCAAACTTCACCAACTGATACCAAATAACAAATTCTATATGAGAGTTACACGGAAATAAGGTTCCATCAATTGCAAACAACGCCAACTTCAGGGGTAGTTACTTTGGAATTACTTTATTGATAACATCTCACACCTTCTTAGGATTCTTTTTACAAAACTTTGATTTCAATTTTCAATACTCACCTTTAGTTTTGTTTTTCAAACAATTATTATTTTCTATATATTCCATACTTATTATTTTAAGTCTAAAATAAATGGTTCTTTTAGAGTTTTTTTTTTAACCATTTGTTGACGGAAACGTATTGATTCTGCTAATCCTTTGGTAACCTGAGGTTTATTTTACGAGTTGGGCATTTTCCTCTTTCCAAACTCCATGCTATTAATGATATGTTTAACTATTAACAGGAAAAATTAAAAAACTAAATCAGGTGATGTTCTTTTGTGGCTAATTTCACTTATTACTGATGGTATTGCGTACTGTTTACAATCAAGATACTTATTTTAATCTGTAAGGCTATGGAATAGTAATCAGTAATATATATGTTTTAATATTTTCATATATTTAAAACCCATGATCATGGCCAGACCAAGATTTCTCAGCAACCCTAGTACATTCATAATTTAAACAAGTTTATACATTAAATGTAAGTAATAATTCATATTACTCGATTTTCCAATTTTCTTATTCTTATGTATGTCAGTCTTACCAATCAAAGTGTCCATAATAAAGTGATCATTACCTATACAATGAGAGATATAAAACAAGATATACTTTCGCAAAGTATCCGAAAGTGTTCTGTTTAAAGTGTATATAAACTGAAAATTAAGAGTAACAAATATTTTTATTTCTTGCTTTTGAAATTCATATGTTATGCTGTGTTGTAACCTACAGAGTGCATAATTCTTCTCGTGATTCATGGCATGCTCATATTTTACTGACGTCACGATAGTACAAACTGCAACATTAAACGCTCGTATGTGGCATCATTTCAGTGTCTTCTGACTGATTGCCTGACAACTTTATTGTATATTGGTGCGAGTGGCTAAAACAGGTGACCCCTCCAAGCAGTCTTCAGCCCCCTTTCGGAAAAATAAGGATAATTTAGTGTGAAACTGTGCCGCTAGGGGTGCTAGATTTTGCTCAAAACAAAAACTCTGGTGTTCGATAATTTATGGGTTACCCAGATTAATAAAATTTTAACTCTCGTACTTGCGTTCTGAGTAAAGAACTGAAACGATAAAAACGCCATAAAATGTGCAGTTTTTATCTGAAAATATTAATATCGTATAAGATTTAACCAGAAACAGCATTATACACGCGAATTCTTATCGAGCAAGAGTTTGATAAAATTTCAATAAAATTATCAACTGACGGAAAATTGATAGCTTGACAAAAGTTATGTGACGCTATTTTGTTTTCACCCATAATTTAATAGATTTTAGATAAATATCACATTTATAGCATTTTTAGATGTTAACAGAATATAACAGAGTATTTTTTTTTTACACATGGGTGCAGGAACATGTAAGTATGTTAAACTGTATACACGTAAACTGGGCGAAGATTTTATGTTGCTATATAATGAAGATGAGTTACGAAGCGGACTTAAGAAAAAGTTATGTCTCCTTGACCCTAGTCAGACATTCAGTTAAAAGTTAAAAGACTCAGTGTATATTTGACACATACACATAGAACACATATATTGTACCAGCTGCAAACATTTGTTTGGTTATGAATATAATAAAGCATTGTCACATGTAAAAACTCTACTCTACTGATCTTTAACCGAAATACGCTAAGTGATATTCTTCCATGAATAAAAAGGAAAAAAACAAAAACAAAAAACAGACGCCTTGTAAAAACAATGATCTTGAATGAACACAAAACAAACTTTTTACCGTATTTGAGTTTCACATATATTTATGTGGTATTCAGTACGTTGATTTCTAATAGTAAAGTATTTAGATCCACAATAAGCAGCAGATTCATGGACTTTTAAGCAAAGGAGTAGAGGAAAACACAAAAGAAGCAACAAAATCAAAACCTTTATTCTAGCATATTTCATAATGTCTTTCAAGACCTGACTGGCTGCTTTCAAAGTTCTGTATCAACACCAACTTACAGAGACTTGAAACAGGAGAAAGTGCGCCTGCACAAGATGAGAGCAAAATTCCAGATATATCACATTCTAAACTATGAATAAAAGTTGTTGGTGCTATTCCCTACACCCTTAGATGATATATATATATATGGCAAACACCATTATAAATAGACACTTCCAAAAAAACAAAAATAAGCCACAAACTCATACCCACTTGTACAAGTCTTTGTACTACCTCTTAATATAAGTACTACGCCTTAATCTGGAAGGTAATAACGTAGAATATGGGCCAAGCCATATCAGCCTTCTATAAGACAATTATAGTCTATAGTAGGCATGGTACTTTTGAAAAAAAATTAAAGTATTTTTCCACACCTTGCTAAACTTGTCTCTTGATCTACAGTAAGCATGCAATGGCAAAATATTAGACATTCAGAAATCCATTCAGTCTGTAACAAAGCCAAACAATGAAGTTCTTCTGAGCTGTTATTTCAAAGTTGAGTTGGAAAATCATGACCAAAAAGTTATCACTGTCATAAAAAAAATACTCATATGTCGCTTCCTTCGAATACTAAGCACAATACTTGTACATTTGCACAAAGTAGAAAATGTTATATAAAACGTGAGCCTCTCTAAGTCAATACAGTCCAAATTACTGTGTTCAGTCATGCTGTATCTGATGACAGTAACCCGAATCTTAACAATCACGCTGCAACGTAAGTTTTTTTGGGCAATAAAAACTTACGTTACGCTGCAACGTAAGGTTTTATTGCAAAAGGCTGGTGTAATGCTGTCTTGTCCAAAATACACCACCCCTACCTGATGCTTTCCATAACCCATCTGTTATACGATGACGACGGTTTCCCAGTACCTATTTCGACTGTCTAATTGCACAGAAATTAATAAGTTCTTCATTCGGCAATGTGACTTGTATGTCGTTGTTTATCATAGCATGAATACCAATTTTAGTCTCCAGTTGCTTGAGGTATGCGGCAGTTACCCCTTATTTTGGTAAACCTCAACCATGTTGGCCTCATTTCCAATAGTAGTTCCTTCTTGATTATATTGCATGCTGTTGCATGGGGCATGCGGACAGCTTTTGCCACTGACCTTTATACTCTCGAACTTTAAATCTTTAGGTGTAGCTATAACAACATACGTATATTAATAATGTTACAAAAAAGTCTTAAAATACTGATTACATGACAGCATATGTAAATTTATCACGCTATATGTTCAAATACAGGTATTACAACGCACATAGATTAACCACGTTACATCTTCAATACAGATATGACAACACACGGGATTGATAATGTTACATACTCAAAGACAGATAGATATATCAACACCCGTACATTAATGATGTTACATGTTCAAAGCCAGATATCACAACACTCGTGCATTAATTGTGTTGCATCTTCAACCACAGATAATACAGCACATGTAAATTAATAATGTTACACCCTCAAAGACAGATATAACAACACCCCTGTATTAATCGTGTTACATCTTCAAACACAGATAATACAGCACACGTAAATCAATCATATTACACCCTCAAAGACAGATATTATAACTATCGTATGTTAATAATTTTACACCTGGTTTTTAAAACAACATTCAGTGATATTCATCTGAGAATGCACAATTGACGTAGCTAAGGTCAAACATGAGCGAACAATAATAAATTATCGACTTATAAATAAACTGAAGCGTACATAATTTGTTTCTTACAGTAGGGGTGGTGAGAAGTGTGAAGAGGGGGAATAAATAATCAATAAGCTGACGGAATAGCATGTTAGTACGTAATTAAGCATATTATTTGGATTCTAATATAAAATACTACTGGTGCGTAGAAAGGGTAACCTGGTCAGTCGTGTATAAAAAAGATACTATTATGGGGATGTATACACATTCAATACAATACCAAAATATACTTCTCTAGACAGAGGCTTGGCAAGGTTTTGCATACATATAATACAAAGGAACCCAACCAAAGTCCTGTCTTCATGCCCTATATAAAGTTTTGCCTACACTACAGCATTGGATGTTGTTGAGATGTTGTTATATTACAGCGGTTTCTCACTGACGTCATAAGCGTCTTATGAAGGACAAAACAAAACAAATGCCTAAGGACGCCAGCAAATAATTGCATGTTACGTCTCCGTTTGTTAATTAATTTTCCGTAACTTCGTTCCGACGAAACTTTAGCGACACAAGTCCTTTCTTGAATAAAACTGCTTTATTCTTTCCGAATAGAACTTTCCGATACACTCAACTTCAACACTCGCGCTATAACAAACTATAGTTCACGTCTCACGAGCTCTACTTCAACAATAGGTCTCTCTCTGACTGCAGTTCAATTACTCATTATTTACATACACATTATTGTCCCGTCACGTTGTCACCCTCATATATATACCAGACTACCCTATATCTAGTAATCTCCCGACAATTCACGAAGGTACAAGATATTTTTAGAAAGCAGGGGGCGTGACACTAGTCACGTGACCTCGATGAAGCAACATGCATTTTGAACGTTAGATAGTAACGCAAAGGCCAAATACCTGAAAAAAAGGACGCTAATTGATAAAACGGCCCTAACACCATTTATAAAAATATATATATAAAGTTATTACGAGGTATAAGAACTTTATATCTTAGGTCGATATAAAGTTATTACGAGGTATAAGAACTTTATATCTTAGGTCGATATAAAGTTATTACGAGGTATAAGAACTTCAGACTTTGTGATATATTTGATGTTTACTGGAAGTTCGTACACGCTAGAAGAGATGGGAACCTACAAAAGTAGAGGCCTACAGTTACTTGGTTGCTAGTTAGGTTTGAGGTGTTCCAACTACAGTAATTAATAACCACATTGTAATAAATTCAGAGGTGAGTAGTTATGTTAATTCAGTTCATTTGAAAAAAGGAGGGATAAATAAAGGCATAAAAAACTTGTTCTCATTAAATTGGATAGTAATATTATCAAATTATGCCCTTTATTGTGAAACTCAATATTTAAACAAATATAAATAGTCATAGGCCTAAACATTTATGATAAAGAAATCTGAAATGTTTTTTACAAGACTCTGATGTTGAATCTGTAATGGGCAAATTGAGAAGATTGTGAAAAACAACAACAAAAAATAACTACTGTTCATCACAAATTTTAGGTCGATGTTGTTTCTAATGCTTCTCCAGCTTTCAGCATTTCAACCATAATTTTTAGAGATATGAATATTGTATTCATGTAAAGTACTGCAGCAGATTATTATTATAACTAAAAAAGACAATTGTTTACATTTAAACCGATTTTTAAATTTACCAGTAATGAAATGTTCAGAGGAAACTCTTAAGTCTAATTAGGCGTAGCTATTTTTTTTTAACATCAACGCTGGCGATGTGTAGACATCTTTTGAAAACTGTCTAATTTTCTCTTCTTGAGTTTCAATTACTTTCTTTATCATTGTAACTTCTGTTTGAACACTGTTATTATATAAAATGCGAGCTTTACGTAACTCCTGTTATATCATTACAATCCGTTTATGTTAGCATCGATCGAATATACAAATTAGATTATACGTGAAAACTAACGAATTGCTATACAAGGAATATAATATTTGGAGCCTTATTCATTATTGATCATCTTAATTTAAAACAGAAATAAAATAAACAATAAACTCTAGTTTTATTCTTTTTCTCGCTAACGTTATGTTAGTAAATATACGAGATTTCTCCAAATCCACTGGCACTGAATTGTGAGTTATAAATGAGACTGATGTTAATATTTCATCCGAATGCAACACATTAGCTAATAGACCAGGTGAAAGGCCAGTTAAATTCAGGTTTTTCCATCTATAATTCAGAAATGCTGACCAGATGGCGGGCAACCGGTCAGAAACACCCACCACCTACACGGGCTCCTCCCAATCAATTAGTGGCATTGACTGACACAGTTATAACGCTACCGTAACTCAAAGTGGGCAGCTTGTTTAAGGGTATATGGCGGCTAGAACCTTGGACCTTCGATCTACAGTCCAATACGTTAACCATAAGGCCACGAAAGTGCCGGACATAGAAAGGGTGCAACCAATGTAATTGTATGGAGCCTTCAAAGGGTCCAAGTCTGGTCCAGGGCCATGTCCAATCTCATACAGACGACCTAAGTAAGATTTTCTTTAAAGAATACTTCAACCTGTACAGATAAGGCATAATATCATCATATGATATATCAACTTGGTAGTAATTTTGTACATTGTACATAAATTTTAGTTGTATTAGGTGTTCTAAGCTAATAAGGACACTGTACACTATACCTAGATCTTGATTTATTTTCTGTTGTGTTATATTAACAACGCTATAACTATTTCAGAGGAATATACTTATTGTGTGTTGTGTCAAGCTAGTAACAGTGATGAACACTATATCTGAAGCCTAAGTTTATTAGTTTTTATGTTTAAGCTAATAACAATGAGTTTACTAGGTGTTGTGTTGAGCTAGAAACAATGCTATACACTACACCTGAGGTCTTGGTTTATTATGTGTTGTGTTTAGTTGGTATTGTTACGTCTCTGTTCGTTTGTTAATCTTCCGTATAATTTATTTCCAATGAAACTTCAGCAACACAAGTCCTTTCTTAAATAAAACTAGTTTATTCCCTTTCAATACAACTTTGCAATACA
>NW_013666722.1:45788-52095 GCF_000517525.1 Limulus polyphemus | reverse complement strand
CGATTCACGTGCTTTACTACCGCGCTTGACTCAATTATCCGTCGCTGTCTGTCTGCAATTATCTATATCTCTATTCATTGTCTGGCGCACTTATATACAAGAATAGAGGGCGCCTAGCAAATACTGAATTATTCCTGATGTTCCCCGATCTTTCTAGAACTCATTAGGTGTTACCAGCGTCACGTGACTTCTGCTGTCGTAACAATATCAATATTAAACACTGTACCTGAGACCTAGATTTATGAAGTATTGAGTTTAACCATTAAAAGTGCTATACACTATACCTAGGTGCTGGTTTAGTTTATGTTGTGGTAAGTTATTAACAATGTTGTACACTAAACCGAAAGCGTAAGTTTGTTAGGTTTTGTGTTTAGCTAATAACATTGTTGTACACTCTACCTAGTTCTTGGGTTATTATATGTTGTTTCAAGCTAGTAACAATGCTGTACACCACACCGGAGGGCTAAGCTTATAGTGTTTTGTTAAGTTGGTAACAAACCATGCTGTACACTATACATAGGTGTTGGTTTATTATGTGTTGGATTTAGCTAGCAACAATTTTGGACACTACACCTGAGACCTAGGTTTATTACGTGTGGTGTTTAGCTAATAACAATGCTCTACAACATATCTAGGTCTTGAGTTATTATTGTGTTCTGTTAAGATAAGTTACTGTTCAATCGTAATTTTGATTTAATTAGTTACTGATCAACGAGGTAACTAAATTAATGGTATATTTAATAGAGTACAATATAGTGTACACTTTTTGTTATATCTATAAAGTTCTCCTTTTTAAGTAGTTAAAATCGAACACTGGAAACCATATGTTTCAGACTTAGTCATCCCTAATTCAAGATTGTTGATTAGGTGGAGATTAATTTTTTTTTTTTTTTGTCTTGTAGTTAAGCACAAAGCTACACAATAAGCTATCTGTGCTCTGCCCACTACGGGTATCGAAACTCGGTTTATAGCACTATAAGCTCGCAGACGTACCGCTATGCCACTGGGGGTCGAGAAATTCTTTAGTAATACTTGCTACCCACACGGCTCCTATTAAACCTAGAGGGACACTCAACATAGTGCATACCTCCGCCACGCAGCGTTAATCATATTCGGCTCTCGAAAAATACGAAAATTTGCCCGTATGTCTGTCCTTGT
The DNA here is from genome assembly GCF_000517525.1 of Limulus polyphemus. Taxonomy (NCBI): domain Eukaryota; kingdom Metazoa; phylum Arthropoda; class Merostomata; order Xiphosura; family Limulidae; genus Limulus; species Limulus polyphemus. Next base: position 50,937 of record NW_013666722.1, on the reverse strand, counting down.
CAATGGACACGGATAAATTTTTATGAGGAATAATGTTCTACATATGTCCCCCAAGTTTCATTAAAATTCGATCATTTTTCACTGAGTTATAGAGCAAAAATAGTGAGAAAAATCGGTCCTCATGTTAACAGATAGGAATTTTTTGGATTTTCCTGACCTTGACCCTCCAAAAACTAACCACTTCTAAATTGGGTCATACTCAAAATGTCTACCAACATTCATCCAAATCTATTCAGCTGTTTTCGAGAAATCTTGCTGACAACCACATACACAGGGATGAAAACATAACCTCCGTCCACCTTCGGTGGCGGAGGTAAAAAGTGGTGGAATTAGCTGTCACAGTTACAAACCCAACATTGAAAGTGTGCAGCGTTTTCAGTGAAATATTGCTGCTATAACATTGGACTTTCGATTCACAATCCGTTACGCTAACCATTAGGCCATTTTCGGCCTCATACAGAAAATATAAATAACATTATCGTAAACAAATTATTAAAACTGTACAGATGAGATTAGACCATCATATGAAATGTAAAGTTTCGTACATTACAACTGAGGTATAGTGTTATTGTGTTTTTGTTAAACTATTAGTAACGCTGTATACTAGATGTAGCTTATAATGTGTTTCTGTAAAATTCTGAAACATAATAATAATATATATAGATTCATCGTTACTCGTGACACTACAAAAGATTACTAATTTCTAACTAGAGTCATCATATGGAAAGTAACGAACACTTAACTTTTAAACCGATATTTAATTTGAAAGTATTTTTGTTAATGCATAAAATTGTTGTAAAACAGAATGTACATAAATATCTTAACAAAACAAAAGTCTACCATGTAATATTCGTTTTCTGTAACCTTTTAGGATAGTGCATTATTAACGGGTTTAGAATCATTATCATCTAACTAAATATAACTTCATAAATCTGATGACAACGCTACTTGATAGATGAAGTAATAATCTTGTAACTGAATAATCTCGATTGAGCTATGGACTACTGATAAGTAGGTTCTTGTTTACATAGGCTGCTTATTGATCTTTGTTAAGGCGTGTTACAATTCACATTTCGTGGTTTCCGTTTTAATATTTGCACGTTTGCTACCGAGAATCTGTAGCCGCCTTGTAGCAGAACTACATAAACCTGGCGAACAACAATGACAAAAACTAATACATTGTTCGCTATGCTTATGAATATTCTCTATTCAAAGAAGCAGTGAAAAATACGAGATAATCAGTTTGTTTTACACACATAGCTTGTTTTCCAATTCACGAAAATATTAATGATGCAGTTATTTTTGGGAGCATAATAGTTTAGTTTCTTTTTATTCATGCTGCTATACATAATATTACTTATCATGGCAGTAGGAAAACTTTTTTTTTTCGAAAACGTTCTGACGTGTGATTTTCTAAAAAAAGATGCATATTTTAGCACATTCTTGCTCTTAGCTTTCCAATTAATTTTCATTGACATTTATGGGTCCAAAACAATGGTGGTTTTAGATAAAGATTCTGATTTGTTCAAAATAATGATGTTTTTTAATATTACTTTAATACCTAAATTTCATCTTTATATTTATTTATCTATATGTCGAGTTATCAAAAGTTCAAAGCAGTAATTTTTCCTCAGATTTTAATATTGCAAGAAATTCCCAACGTCACCACATCTAGATTTAAGGACGCAAATATCGTTCAGCGAGATTGTTAATGCAACACAAAATAACATACCAGTTCAAAAAAATGAAGCTTTCTGTATTTTATATTAAAGTGGAAAACTTGCACATTGTCGTATTTTGGAAAGAAATGGTCCTTAAACTCCCAACCCATTTATTAACTCTCTCATCTCCAGAATGAATTCTGCTGTTTTGAACGAGAGCACTTTCACCCTCCGAAAAAAAGAGGCTTTGCAATGAAACTGCATAAATATTCTGACACCATTTACACTGTGTTAAACAAAGATTTGAAGTCGACAATCCATGTTTTATAAGCTTTCAACAACATCTCAAAATAAAGGACTGTTTTCGTGACATAGATGGCTAACACCACAGCAATCCTATTTGGTCTCATTTCTGTCAAGTTCTTCAATATAGTTCCAGTGGACAAAATATTTGTTCTTTTGGTTCACGCAAAGTTGATATTTTTTAGAATGTTTGTTCAGTTGTAAGGTCTAAGATTGAATTTCCCATCCTTTACAGAATCTTGTTACCTAAAAATTTTGGTATTTGACAATAGTTCATAATTATGGCAATCAGAATAAGCACGATCAAGAGTGTTCCAAGGGCACTATGGGATTTGGAACATTGTTCCTATGAGGTTCCATTTAGTTCAATACTCTTTGTTAAGAAACAATTATAAGGATACTTACTACACTATGTACTCAAATACGGATATGGTCAAGTGATTACCATGTTAGACTGTGGATCTCAGGGTGTGTGATGCGCGTCTTATTGTTGTAAAAAATAATTGTACTCTACACTTTGGGACTGTGGGTGCGTTATAAGAGTGAGGTAAATTCTACTATTCGGTTAGATCTTAGAGTTTGCAATGGACGCTGTTGACTCTCTGTCTTACCTATAGTCTATCAGCCAAAATTAGGAATGGCTTGTGCAGATAAACGTTAGAAAATGTCAAAACAAAACAATCCACTTTGATGGGCATTGTCTTTGTTAGGGGAGAAATATCATGAACAGTGTTTTATCTTAAATATATTTTTCTTCATTTCTTCTTTCCAAAAGTAAAAATTCCGATTTTCGGTAATTTACAAGTTACCTAGGTTGAATGTAATTTAAATTCCCCTACGTCAGTTGTGGGAAATGTTTGAAACGTGTACAACGTCATTTTAACAAAAAATTATCGTATGATAAGTGAATTATCATGTCTTTGAAACGAGAATAAACAAAAGGTGCCATTATTTATCTGAAAGTATTCGTATCATATATGATTTTATCCAATATAGCACTATACTCATGAAATGCAATTAGATAAAAAAATTGACAAAAAATATTCATTTGACAAGAAGTTCACAACTTGACAAAAGCTATACAAAGTTATTTGCACTTTGAACTTAATGGACATTCGATAAAGATAACATTTTTAGATAGCAAAAGAACGTCATCAAAATAATATTTAACGTTTTTCTAACAAGGAGTGCGCCAACAGAGAATGGAAACGCTATAATTCAGGATTCGATTCCCCACTGATCAGAGTGAAGATAGCCATTATATTGCTTTGCACTAAGAAGACAACAACCAAAGAAATAGAGAAATAGGTTAAAATTCAATAACAGTAAATTGAATAAAGTCATCTTAAGTTGTAATATAATTAAAATGCAGTACAGAGCATAGTTAAGAAAATCTTATATCTCTGCCTAAGGGTTACATAGCTATTACGTAATATGCAATGGGTGCCGACACCAGATGGATGCAGAGACAATGACATTATAGCTCCATGAAGTGGCACAAGGTATTTTGCTAGAGGAGGGGAACGACGATGAGATAATCTATGATGAGCGCGCAGATAGTTCGCGAACGAACCACCAGAGGGAATGTAGATCAACGTGTCTCAACATTTGTTACGTCATCAACTTTATAGGTTTTTCTTCAACAATACTCAAAGCATTAAGATTAATAATTAATCTAATTTACATATTGTACATTTTACAATTATACTTTCTTATGCTACTTGCATAGCCTGGGTGAGGCGGATAGTGCTACTAAGGTATTATAAGTGGATGGTCTTACTAAGGTATAATAGACGGATGGTGTTACTAACGGCAGTGTTTCTGTAGGCGGACATTGTTACTAAGGTACTTTAGACGGACCAAGGATAGTGTTACGGTAGTTCTGTTGGACTGCCTACAGATTTAAACTTTTCTCAACTTAAGTTTACTTTATAATTTTAACTTATAATATATTCAGTTATATGTCCTAAAAAGTTTTTCATAATTGTCACACTTACTATTCTATCTCTGTTGCTTCCCAGTGGCACAGCGGCATGTCTGCGGAGTTACAACGCTAGAAACCGGGTTTCGATACCCGTGGTTGGCAGAGCACAGATAGCCTATTGTGTAGTTTTGTGCTTAACCTTAAACAAACAATAAATAGTTTTTAAATTAAAGAAATTAAGAACATAAACGTTTTATTTCACTATGCATATTAACTTTGTATAGATTAATCTAAACATTTGTTTCCCCAAAATTTAATTGTTGCCTTAAAAATGATAATATCGTGTAGTTTGAAACAATTGAGTAATAAAAGTATAAAATATAATACCTATGGTACAACAGAAATCAGTGTTTACATTTTATTAAAGAAGAGTTGCCATAATCTTTCGTCACAATTTCAACAATTGTGCAATATAAACAAGAATTCACTTTGAACACTTTTATTAAATACTTAAATGGGATAATGATCATTAATACTAACAAAATGTCTTGTCACATACCAATATTAACACATTAATAAAAACAGGTTTTAAATGTTGAGTTTGATCAAAATTAAAACAATTACATGAGAAGGATGATCACCTTCCTCTCTATCACAAAAAGTTCAGAACGCAGCGTTGCTGTATGGTCAACAAGACTAGGAGAAAGCTAAGCAATGTTTGTTTGTTTGGTTTGCTTAGAGCAAAGCCACATTGGACTACCTCCTACGTCTACCGTGTGGAATCAAACCTCATATTTTAGCGCTGTAAATCCATACACTTACTGCTATCCCACCGAGATAAAGTTAAGTAATGTCAACTTGGAAAAGTTGAAAGTTATTGAAGAAATATAACCATGATTTTTCCTCTAAATTAACTAAAGTCAAGAACATTTTTTTCGTTTGTTATATACATTCGTTAACGTATGTTATGAAAAAAATTACCTCTGTATTTGTCATTTTTGTTAGTCTTCAAGATATATTTAGCACAACTGAATATATTTTATGTTTAACTTAGAAGTTAATTTGGTAGCAATTCATATTTATTTATAACTTAGCTACGGAATCTTATTTTAATTGTATCAACTTTTAGTCATATATTTTGGTACATTTTTCAGGAACGCCATCTGTAGAAGAATTATCTTGTACATTTGAGAAAGGGTTTTGTGCATGGCAGACAGAGGAAGGAAAACGTCCGAAAATAGTTGATCAAGACTCTGATATT
>NW_013666722.1:4004-44788 GCF_000517525.1 Limulus polyphemus | reverse complement strand
CCATACTTGTCTTTATAAAAGTTATTTTTTATTATATTTGTTAATTTAACGTACACAACCTATTTACTATAATTTTTGTAATTTTTATGTTTAAGGCAAGATTTTTATATTCAGATTATTTAAATTACTAATGTAATTTCAAACAGCTTAGTCTTATTACATTTATCCAACCTTTCGAAACTCTCTTAAAGTATACCTTTTGAAATATTACTAAGCAGCTGGAATAATATATTAGGTGTATTTAAGCGTTGACGTAGTTGTATACAACAACAACTCTTAATGTTGCTTAATAAATCAAAGCGGTAATAATCTAATACTATAAAACACTGTGTGTATCTGTCTCTCTCTCTTTCGGTCATGCACTGACGTCATAGCAACTTGTTACGTAATTTAAGTAGTTTGGCTTACAGTAAATTAGAAGCGAGTAGTCTACGACTGATCGAAAATTATATTTGAACTAAAATCTACAAAAAAATTATTGCACCTTTTTCACAATTTGAGAACGTGTTTCTGTTAAATCGTCGAGTTACGCCAGAACAGACGTAACTATGCTTTGGTAGTCATTGTATACAACATATTAAAAACTTATCAAAGTTTTTAAAAAGGTCTAACATCAGGGCGAAAATTTTAGAACATTATTTATTGATAGTATTAAGTATCTAAGGCAAAAAACTTACACAAGTTAGAATGTTAATTTATATCTTTATCGAATATAGACCATACTTAATAAAGGCTTAACTAATGTTAGGACTAAGACAAGTGGACTTATAGATTTCAGTGTTTGCGATTAAAATTCTTTTGTATTACTTTTGTATTAGAAATCCTGTATTTAAAGAAGTACTGTTGCGATAAAGATACTAATTTGGCCGCAAATGTTTTGTGCGTCTCTGCTAGTATAGAAAATAACATAATAAAGCTGCTTATCAATGGTAGAGAAGAGGGTAAGTTATTTTTCTGACAACTCATTGATATAGCTCCATACATCAATGTTTTTACTTTTTCCTCTACAAGCAGTATAAAGATAACACTCCTTCTGAAATTTTCTACTCAAATATCGAATCTGATATCACATTATATTTTTTCAACTATTTTTAAATATATAAAATTTCCTCACACTAACCATGTGTTGTTTAGTGCCAAAATATTGAATTGTCACTTGTGTATGGTTTAAAATCAATAATTTGCCTGAAACAGATTTACTTTGGTTGTCCTAGCCCTTTCCCCAGTAAAATGTTATCGATAACATAATTTAATTTAAGTACATAACAATAATCAAGCGAAATTTGTATTTTAATCTGTCAATTGGCTAATTTTACCATAAACATAATTGTGAATAATAACTTCTTACTGCCCTGTAGTAAATTTCTTATTTTTAATACCATTATTAATCGTAATTAACCCTAACCACTTGTATTTCATATGCGATACTATTCTGTTGCTCAGTGCAAAACAAATTGTGTCGTGTTGTTTAAACATGTAGAATAACATCTGTATTTCCTTTAAACTTACTAAATATAATTGTTCAACACATCATTTTAACTTACGGATCACTAGAATAAAAAATTACTATAAAGTAACTTTTAACTTTAGATTTGCTAGTAAATCTTCTGAACTATTACATTCTACTTCAACATGTAGTGTTATCTTATCAAATCGATTCTACATATGTCATTATACTAAAAATATTGACTCCTAAAAAATGATCAGAATATATGGCAACCGTTAAAGTTATTAGATACGATACTTACAGACAAATTCTGCTACTGCAAGTAATAAACCGTATATAATACAATGTGTGGGATACATCTTACTTAAAACAAAATAAAAATTGAAATCTTAATTATGATTATATGTGTGTGTGGGTGGGGGGGGGGGGTAAGGAAGGGGGAATTAACTGTAATCATTTCGAATAAAGTAAAACAACATGCCTACAACTGGCTACGGACAGTAATTGTGTACATTACGAGTTGAAGAACTGGGTTCTACCCTTTAATAATTTAGATTTTGCAAGATCTTTAGTTTCGAATCTCTGTTCTTCATTAATAATAAAAAAGATTAGGTAGCCCTAACACAAAGAGGGTGCTATCATATAGTTTTTCTCAATAAAACAATGTATCTTTGGTATTTCATATGTGCTGTATATTTTCATTTTTATGTGTTTTCTCAAAGCGTAAATTTGTCTTTTCTCTCTTTCTCCCCTATCTCTCTATCTATATATACAAAAGAAAAACTGTAGATATGGCTAATATCAATCCTTTAAAAACAATACAAGCGAGATATTGGGGATGGCCTTTGTATTATTCCTACATAATAGCTCAGACACACAGTGTAGTAGAATGTTAACAGATCAAAAATAGGATAAATTAAACTCAGCTGTTTATTGGTAACTAACTGTCCTATGTTATAATGTTTAGAAACGTGCAACATATATGACATATATAAAACAAATAGTATACCTTCATTTAATAAATAACACGTTTTATGTTTTCACAATTTATCCCCTCCATATTTTGCCTAAATTTGAATTTAAATGTATGAAATGTAATAAATAAATATCAATATTCAGCAAAACCTAATTAACTTGCAGTTTGTTTTAATTTCCTGCCAACAGCGTTTCTTTCTGAATACCAGAGATAATAAAGCCACCAGTATCTGTTAAAAACAATATTTAGCAAGTGAACTCATATAGGAAATCCTGGATGATAGATACAACAAAACAGTGTTGTGAAAACTTTTCTAAGTATAAGTGCTTCAAATGCCATTGTAAAGTAATACTTCTCTGTTGGTATGATTTACCATATTTATCGTTTACGTACAGGATGAGTCAAAAATCCTGAATTTTTTTCTATTTGTTTGTGAAATGGACGAGGAACACCGAAAATCTGTTTACAAAAGGTGTTTAGGCATGTTAGTGGCCATTTGTTGTCTGACATAAATTTGTGTAATTTTATTACTCGCCTCGTAGTTACGTATTGTTTTTGTTTGTTTTTTCATTTAGAATAATATGCAAATTTATGCGAAACCCGTAAGGAAAAGAAGGTTTCTGGGTTATTATTGTTGTAAACTACAACTTTTATATTAACCACTTTACATTTGACTGTCTTTGATTTGATTTTTATATCATGTAATTATGTCAGGTAATAAATGGTCCTTAATATGCATAAAAAATGTCAGAGGATTTTCGATATTCCACATCTACTTCACAAAAATAGGGTAAATCAGGATTTTTGAGTTACTATGTATAATGAACATGAGAGATGAATCGTATGATTTTATACTTGTATATTTTATCTTAATTATTATTTTTTCTTTTCGGATCAAACTGTTTTGTAGCTAACACACACTCAGTAAATAGGACATTAGTTCCACTAAAGAACTTTAGCATTGTTTTGTATCTTATATTTCGCTATAAAAGTTTCCCTTAGGCCTGTGTAACATTAATTATAAAACATGATTAATTATAAGTATATACATAGTTGTAAAGCCTATCATTCTGGCATAATGAACAAAAGAAAATAAACTTAGTCTGTGATTTTTACCATATTCATTGATTTCATTGAACTCTTAGAGTAAAATATTCACTGTATGCCTGCCCTGGTAAATGTTTCTTGAGAATTTCTTACTTCTAAGTCACATTACGTTAGCCACCAAAGTAACAATGTACTTTCTTAGTGAAACAGAGCTGTAAATATAGTGTTAATTAAGCCATGTCGTCATGATTAAATGTAAGAAGAAAATTGTAAAGCTATCTGTGACTCAAAGTTTTTTCTTCTTTAGTTATTTTATGTATTATTGCATATCTGCCTTTTATTTTTATCAAATTGCAAGTATTAGTTTGACTATTGAGTTAATATTAAACCAAAATGTATATATATATGTGTGTGTGTGTATGTATGTATATATATTTATCTTCAAAAGAAAAAAGGTAATTTCTTGCTTAGCATTTCAGCCTCTAGCCTTTTGTTTTTTGTTGTTGTTTGTTTTTGGGGAAGAGGCAGGGGCCCCATATATATAAACAGTGGTGCAGGTAAAAGGCTACTTTTAACGTTGGTTTAGTTTATGGTTGGTACTGACTGGGAGATTGTAAACAATGAGAAGCAAGATAATTGAGTATAGGTTACCAAGACAATAAAAACTTAACTAAACAATGTTAATAAGATTAATCATTAACACCTAGGGAATGACTTTCGACCAAAATGTTATTTAACAAAGGTCGTTCTAGTATTGCTAAGATGGTCTGTTGAAAATAATTGGACTGAAATATAAACAATATTAATATATATGGTACTTGACGATTTGGAATTATGGTAACATTCATTGAATCAAAACAAACTGAGTGAAAAAGTCACAAACTATTATGATAACTCAAATATACAACACACTGATATGAGTTCCGTTAAAAACGTTAATTTAAAGTAACTAGACAATGTTTTACGTTGAATATTTTTTTGCTCTTTAAGAAATTTAATTTATCTTAATCACATAGCTGGTTTTAATAGTATTCAACTTACAGGGTGCTCTGGGGGAGAGAAACTGTGTTTATGTTAAACAATATTTTGCATTGACTTTAAATATTTTGTATGTTCCTCGTGTATTTGATGTTAAAGATTTTGTAAATTTCTCACGTCTTTAGCCTTAAAGAATTTGTAGATTTATTATGTGTTTGACGTTAAGTATCCTGCAGATTTCTCATGTTTTTAATGTTAAAGATTTTGATATTTATTACGTGTTTGATTTCTCACGTCTGTTTTAACCGTAAAGATTTTATAGACTTCTGCCGTGTTTAATGATCAGGTCAAGCACTAAGTAGGCACCTCCATATATTGTAATACTAATCGTACACGCAACCTACTGATGTTACAGCAGTCATTTACTTTTCTAATTGATCTTCTACAGGTTTTTAGTTTTATATCATCTTGTCAGAAAACAAAAATGGCGAATAGCTGTTTTGAGATGGCCGGAAGAATGCTCAAAGTAAGCGCATGATCTATGCTAAATAAATATTTTTTCAATCATTATCAACGATTTTCGAGAGTGATTGAATAACACATACAACGTATAGAGGTTTGTCAACCTTAAGGAAATGTGCTTATCAAGTTATCGGTGATAGGTGTCAGAAGAAATGTCTGTATCAGCATGAATGTGTGTGATAATATCTGGCGTGCAGGAGGTTGTTTGTGTCAAACGAAATGACAGAAACAGCTTGTGAATGTGTGACAGATTCCTTACTTGTCAGCGTCATAGTTTGTATAATTGAAACTCTTCATAAAGATGACTGACTGTCGATGTGTGAAAACTTGCCCTTACAGACAGCGAGATATCCTCACTTTAAAGAGATATTTTAGTGTAGAAAATAGTCATGTGAAAGTGTTGTCGTTGTGTGTCTTCTCTTGTTTAGTTAACACAAGCCATGGTTAATTGGATTAGTAGGGTGTAGGATTGCCACTTTGATGTGTTTTATTGTGTATGTATGTTTGGTTTCTCTTGGTCGTTTCTGTGAAGGATGTGAATTAATGGTTTCGATACAGTATTATATAAAAAGTGTCGTATTATGTGTACATTTGCTTTCAGGAGATATACCTTTTATAAGTATATATATATCACAGCATTTAGCGTGATGTTGCTAGTGTGCACCGTGCCTCAATAAAAAAAAGTTAAATGTAAAAATAGTGTTTATCAGAAACTATTTTTATGTTTTAACTTATATTTACTTATATTCGACGGCAAAGTGCTTGTAAATTTTAACCATAAAAGAAAAATGGCCAGAGTCTCTTTTAAAATTGTCTACAAGGTTTTATTCTTTTAATCAAATAAACAGCTTCTCCCTCCCCCTGTGTTCGGCGGCATTCCTAAAGGATTATAGCGATAACAACCGGGTTTGGATACCACTGGAGAATAAAACGCATTGTGTAGCTTTGTGCTCAACAACAAATAATCAAACAAATTCAGCATAAGAAGAAACTGGTCATAAATACTTGGCTTCCTGTTTGGTCGATAAATGCCATCATTCTTTATTTAGCAGATCTAAACAATTGGTAAAAACAATATTTTATTTTACATGGATATCCAGTAATAACAGCAAAAGTTTGAAATATGTTAATTCATTTATAATGTTTATGTTATATGTCAAAAGAAAATATTAAAAGTATTATTTTATATAGGTTACGATAATAGTGCCAGTTATTAAATTTATTCTGAGTACAAACAGTTTTAAATAACGTAAAAAGTGCAATATATTTTCTAAAAACCTCTCTGAAACGGTTTGATTAAACTGATTGCAAATTAACTGTATTTATTGAAATCGGTAATTTAAATACAAATTAAAAACAAACATTTTTTGCCTTCTTTAAAAATTATTATATTATCAGTGTTAAAAAGTAGTAAGTTAATTATTGCATATTCCATCACTTATTTTTACAAGAACATGAGAGAAGATTTCAGAATTCCATTCATCTGACATATAAATATGGTGTTACGAGTACTTAAGAAAATTGTCTGACATTACATTCACCTGACATATAAATATGGTGTTACAAGTACTTAATAAACAAATCTGACATTACCTTCACCTGACATATAAATAAGGTGTTACAAGTAGTTAATAAACAAGTCCGACATTACGTTCACCTGACATATTAATGTGGTGTTACAAAACCTAATAAAAAGGTTCTAAAACACAGGTTCCATGTTGTAGGAATTCTATCACACTTGATATTTCTATTATAAACTCCCAGTATGCAGTTTTGATATTGCATGATTTGAATACATATTTTGTTTTCAGTTACAAACATAAAGTACTCAAGTTTCGTTTTACATTCTAACATGCAATTAAACAAAAACGTTTTCGTTCCTTGCTATGCTGCTGTAAGAGTTTGATAAAAACAAATCGCAGAACACCTAACATCACTTAATCTTTAGACAAAGAAACTTCCTTTTGACAATAACGATCAAATATTTATATAAATAGATGAGATCAATAAGCTATTTTCGACATCATAGCCGTTAACAGGATTTCGGACGGTGGAGGAAGGGATATAACTAGAAAAATACACACCCCATACCCGAAGAAAAAAACATTTCCACCCTCAGCACTCCGTTTAGTTTATATTTAAGATTTTATGTATTTTCTCTTTCTTGAAATATCAACTATAATTCTTAAACAGTTTGGAAGAAGAAACCATACTACAAAAAATACTTCAAAATACAATATAGATTAAAATATAACACTTGAAAATATTTGTGTAGTTTAAAATGAATACGAATATGTTTTAGTGTGTGGAATATTTTAAACATGAAGCCGTTATCTAAAAACTCGTCATTTCATGTTACTATATGTGGAATACTTGAATGATGAAGCCGTTATCTTATATTATTGTATATGGATTGTTGTTTGTTTGTTTGAAGTTAAGCACAAAGCTACACAATGGGCTATCTGTGCTCTGCCCACCACGGGTATCGAATTCCGGTTTCCAACGTTGTAAGTCCGCAGACATACCGCCGTGCCACTGGGGAACTTGTATGTGAAATACCTGAATGATGAAACCTTTATTTCAGATTGCTTAAATTATAATGTTCAATTCCACCCGAACTATGGGGGACCCATGGGCGAGTATAACTTTCTAAATGATCACACACTTACTAAAATATTAAATGGGTTTCGATTCAAATAATCGCACTCTATACAACAGAATAATTTCAAAATCTATTGTGTGACGTCTTGTACCTTAACTTGAACAAAATCATGAAACAAAACCAGTATAATTCCCAGGAACGTCATCCAAACTTGCATTAGGTCGTCAAGAAATTAATGTCGTGTTTTGGAACACTTTCATTAACCACCCTCCAAAATATAATAGTTAAACGAACCGCCTAAACGTCACGTTAGTGTAGCCTATATAATGTGTAAAGTTTAGTATACTCTAATCCCTTACAGTGATGACACATGACGAGACCCACATTCGACATGTAATGCTGTTTGAATACAAGAAGGGAAACAACACCTCTGTAGCTACAAAGTATATCAAAATGTTTATGGAAATGTTTTGAACATTCGTAAGTGTCAGCGATGGTTCAGCAAATTTCGTTCTGGTGATTTTAGCCTTAAAAACTATAATGGCATGGACCAACATGTTGGAATTAATATTGATGCTCTGAAGACGCTTGTTGAGTCTAACCTAAGGCAACACTCTCTTGAAATGGCCCTGAAATTGCATGTCTCTCGTGAAACAATAGGTTAACATCTAAGGAATATGGGAAAACTCCATAAAAAAGGTGTTTAGGTGCCTCACGAACTCTTCGATAATCATCGTTTCCAATATGTGAACGTTGCTTCTGGTGCGTAATGCACTTGAACCATTTTTGGAAAGAATTGCCACTGGTAATGAAAAATGAATTATCTATGCGAATAGTAAACGCCAAAAGCGATGGCTCAGTCTTAGGCCAAAACCACTTCCGACCCCCAACCGTTTGACACAACACAAGATTATGGAGTTGGGTTGGGAAGTTCTCCCACATCCATCATATTCTCCAGATATGGCACCATCAAATTACAATCTTTTTCATTCGCTGCAACACCATCTTAATGGGAAAACGTATGCAAATATGGAAGGTGTTAAAGAGGACATCTACATGTTTTTTCCTTCAAAGCCAGGTGATTTCTTTAATCAGGGCATTAACAACCTGATTGTAAGATGGAAAAGCATCATCGATAAGAATGTTTTGTTTTAATATATAAGTTGTTCGAGTTTTTTTCATCTAAAAAAAGCGACATTAATTTCTTAACGACCAAATATTTCTATGTTTTCTTCCTGTTGAAAATGGGTAATTGTTCAATGGTGTAAGAAATTACTTTAGGCTCAATCGACTATCGATAAAAAGCAAAATAAAAGTTTATTCTTATTTTTTTCTTTCTTAGAGCTTTGTGAAGTAAGTTTGTTTGAGATAAATATAAATTGTGTAAGACAAATATGATATAGAAATTAATAATTGTGCTCTTTTTTTCGGCGGTTTATAAATCTATCAGACTTACATAAAATTAACATGCGACATTATCAGCTAGTGTAACTTTGAGCAGCCGACACTGTCATTTAAGGCTGTCATTCAACGTCAATATGTCTTACAAAACGATAACTCTATTTAATCTCTTTTATCACGTCTGCCTAACAGCTTTCGGAAACGCTTTTGGAATAATAAGTTTCCTTTTCTTTTCATTTACACTTATGTTTGAACCATTTAAAATTAGGTATTATATAACATGAGAACATAATGTATATATACTAAATTTATATTTATATTTTCGGTTTGGTTGTTGTTAAGCACAAAGCTATACAAAGGGCTACCTGTACTCTGCCCACCACGGGTATCAAAACTCAATCTTTTTAGCGTCGTAAGCCTGCAGACTTATTACTTACCCACCGAGAGACTTATTTTAAGTACTTGGACTCGGGTATGCAATCAATATATTAAGAAAGACTGTATATCTTTTTTACAGGACACCTTTTACATCTTTTTATTATTTCCTTATGTTCGTTATTTATTTCCAAAGGCCAAGAAATATGCGTATCCAAACAAGTGAAATACAATTACTTGAAATAAATAAATATAATAAGTCTATACTTTCAGTTTTTCATCGTTGTTTCTTTCGTTAACAGTATTTGTTATATTGTATCAAATGCCATTATTTCTATCATACTTTTATCAATAAAGTTTTTTGCGTTGTTAACTTAATATATGTATTTTAGACTACCTTAAATCACCTAAGCTAATTGAACTTCGCGAGATATTATTGGGACTACGACCGAAAACATCGTTAACAATATATTCTAAACTTTATAATAATAAACGTAAGAAAAGTATATTTAATTAGTTAGATTCATTACTACTTTTAATTTTAGTTTTGTTCTAAGTACATAGTTTGCTCTGATCGGAAGTGGATGTCACTATTTAAAACAAAGTTTTATATTTATTTTACATGATCTTCAAATTTAAATCAAAACGTTTATGCTATTTTCATTCATTCACACTGATCGGTAATTATTCATTATATAATGCTCCAATGACCCCCCCCCCCCCAGTAGCTCAGCGGTAAGATCGCAAACTTAAACACTAACAATCAGGTATCGTGGGCAGTGCACAGATAACAGATAACAGCTTTGGGCTTAAAAATAATAAAATCAAAACTTACATAATATGCATGGTTATGCATTTCGAATTGCATACGTCAGACTTTACAGATGTACATATTTGTGAATACGATTTTCATTCTTTTCTTTCTCTTTGTCTTTCATTTGTCAAAACTTTTGTTTCCATTCGATAAAATTAGTGGTTAGTTCAAATAGTAAAGTTGTTACGACGCCACTGATGATAATGATTAGCTGTACATTAACAACTGCAAGTGGACAAAAATTGTTTTTTGTGATTAGTTTTTCTGGATTTATTGAAAATGCGTCTGGATACATCGTTTGAAAACTTGAAAAGCAACACTAAAAACACTTTCATCGGACTTCCAGAAACACGGAAATACGTTGTTAATAGAGTATAGCGAAATCAAGACACACGGTAGTGTGTCTTGCGGCCAAAACAACCTGCAGAAAAGTCCGTGTGTTATTAACAGGTGTTATAGGTAATAGTTAGCGATTTTCCACCTTCTATATATCGGACTGTGGTAATCCAAACTAACAGCTATTTCTACCTTCTGTATATCTGACTGTGGTAATCCAAACTAACAGATATTTTTAGTGAATGTGATCTATTGTAATTGTACTTCACATACCAAATTCCAAGGCAATCTATTAAGAAATACCTGAAATGTGACATCTCCAAGTTTGAATGAGTTTCTTCCAATTATTTTTCTTCGCACCAAGGTACGGAAACTTTATTTGACAGAAAAACATGTTAATTTTTATGGATTTTTTGAAATTTTGCACATTGATAGATTTTTACAACCTACAATTAAATGTCAAATTTGGTGTAAATATAAGCCAAATGTGTAAAGCTATTTAGCAAAATCGCTCAAATTTGACCAAAATGTTTCCGCACACCTACGTAAAGTGTCACGTGAGCTATCGGTTTAAAGTTTTTACTGCAGCATCAGCAAAAAAAAAGTAGACAATATTCAGTTTTTTTGTCATTCGGGTTAAAGACGGCTGATTTAGAGTAGCAAAAATATAGGGTGAAAGGTTATTCATTTTTTGGCCAGGCCGCGTATTTTGTTTTACCTACCATCATGCTCCAAGTTGAAGAAAAATCGTAGCCTGGCTAGCTAATGAATTAACATTTGGTGTAAAATTCTTATCAATGCCATAAGTGTAGCTACCATTTTGGTCGCCAATTTTGATTTCATTCCTTTAAGTCGCACACTGAATACCTGACTCTCCCAGGTCGTCAACAAAACCTAAATCCCATGATCGTTGATCAGCTGAATCCTTTTTTTTTTTCTTTGGCCTCACCTTTTTTTCACACCTAAGGTGTTTTGGATTAGATGTTTGTAGAGCTACCGAATATGAAACTAATTCTAACTATCAGAAACACAGTATTGTGAATTTTCTATTTGAAATAACACCAAGTAGCGTTGTTTAATTTGTGTCACATTGTGATGGTTGAAATATATCGAATAAAGAACTGACTAAGGTATGTTCCTTTATTTGATTTTTCATGACAGGCTTGAGGTTGATGACATTGCCTTGGCGGATAGTGGCTTTAATATCAGTGATGAAATGGCGGGATGTGAGGTCATTATACCTCTTTCACATGAAGGAATACTTGTCACAGAACGATCTCACCGTTTATTACTACTACAAATCCACACAGAACGCTTCGTTGCTTTTACGACAAACAAGTATATAATGCTTTAATGGACTCTACCTATCAACTAAACGTAATGATAACATACAATTGACAGAGTTTATGTTCCTATCTAATTAATATTGACAGTTATATTCACAATAACATTCTAAAATGTGTTAATGATGACTTAATTTTTGCACAATCAACCTTAAAAACAACAGCCTAAACATATGATATGATGAATTTATTGCATAGTATACTTCTGACGTTAACCAATTTCCATCTTAATCCATGAATAAAAATAATAAAATATTAAAAACAACCACAAATATAGAAAGAACCTGGTATTAACTATTTTTTCTGTTCATTTTGTGGTTTTTCCTTCAGAACAGTGACTAGTTTTTGATGTAATTGTACTTGATTACATATTAAACGTTATGCTCTCAGTCTTCATTGTATGGTTTCGGCAAGCAATGTTTGAAGAAAAACTGTCAAGTTGTATAGTACTCAGAATGTTTAGTCCATTATCAGTAGCATATATTTGAATTTGTAGTTGGTAATATTGATGTTAATAATAGTAACAACTTCCTATGTGGTGTGGATCTGCTACAAGATGATTTATTATTCTTAACAACTAAACCAGAAACGGAACACTTACTGTCTGAGTGGAATGATTTCATAAACTTATTATACACGTTTCTTGAGTTATATTCGTTCCTGACTGTGTTTAAATCTGGTTTGACACCGTCTACTGTTAACTTATGCTCAACATCTATCCTTCTTGGGTGTGAACTTGTGTTAACTCCAAAAATCTCTTCAAAAGGTTGTACAATGCAAGTTTGAAAATTTTCCTTACCAATTTTTTTCCAAAAGACATGTGCAGGAACAAAGAATGTAACAAATATAGTGAGTAGCTGCCTGTTTTCATTTAAGAGTATTTGCCATTAGCCCTGGTTAGCTTCAGTCATTTGTTCATAATATCTTCTAAAGTGAATTTCCTCAGAGGAATTACCACTGATAGAACTGAATGATTAGTCTTTGTGTTATATGTTTTTTTTTTTTTCAGACATTCTAATTCACTACACACAGTGGGAAATTGCTTGATGATTTCATTAGCCTTTAAGCTCATTACTACGTGGATGAAATTTAAGTTCTGTGAAGCTGTAAATGCTAATAAGGGTGTCTGATCTGTTTTCGGAAAAAAGGAAGTTGATATCTTTATTCAAACACTTCATTGTGAATTTCCCTTTAATTGATAAGTAATTACCAGAGTACTTTGTGAGTCTAGCTCCTGTGTTAAATATTAAAATATCTGTATTTTTCAGTTGCTGCCTACTAACATTGTTCTGTTTATCACTAGTAGCTGGTGCCATTATAATGCTTACTTGACACCCAGTATCTGTTTCTAATCTTCTCACAAAGTAAATAACTGTATTTTATATAGAACCGAAAAAGAAAAACCTGTAAAAAACATGACATGTACTCTCAGCTTTGTCTGAACAGTTGGTATACCAATAAAGACCAAATACCTTGATGATCTGAGTGAAATGTCTAGATGTAAATATGTACCTTGAAAATCACGTTATTTGTTAATACAAAAGTGAGATGACTTTTAAAACAACTTGATACACAAAGTTTTTAGACAATTTCAATATCTGTTATTTAGTTATCTATAATAAACGTTGTTTATATAGTCGAGGAAGCTCATTCTTAATAGGATCAACGTGAAGCGACATCTGCCTGTGAATAAGTTAAAAACACAGGTTTGAAAATGCATTTGTGTTGTCTGGAGGATAAGGTTTGTGAACGAGATTAGCCTTTGTTGCTTTACATATTGAGCTTGTTTACCAATTTACAGTAATACTAATGACGTAGATGATTTCAGAACATGGCACTGTAGTGTATCTTAAAATGTTATGTTTATTCAAGTACTTATATATATATAATATACTTATGATGTAAATTGGAAAATAATTTTCCCCAATACATTTTTGCGATGTCAAAAGCATGATAAATCAACAACCTAGCCATGGATTTCTGGAATAATTATTGTATTAAAATAAAAATAGGAACGTATGAATACTTTACAAAGAGATATATATTTTAAATTTACCATTGCTATGAAATATTCAATATCTAAAAAATAAGATTACTTTGTTTTATTTGGTCATATGCTTAGATTCTTAATGATTGAAAATGAAATACTGTTCATTGAAATTTTATTGTTTCAAGCGGCTTATCAACCGAATATTTCACAAGAATAAAGTAGTGTCACTAAATTCTGCGTATTTTTAAATTCCTATGTGAATATAGGATGGCCGTGTGAATATCAAAACACGGCATGGCCAGGTGGTTAAGGCGCTCGACTCGCAATCTGAGGGTCGCGGGTTCGAACCCCCGTCACACCAAACATGCTCGTCCTTTCAAAGAGGGAAGGCTGTCAAGTGGGTTGCATCCTTGACGTAAGAAATAGCTTTAAAAACGATGGCAAAGCAAAATCTGCCATCGGCTCAACGGCAAGGACTGTGAAAAAAACAACAACATACTTTTAAGAATATAAAGCTTTGCAGGATAATGCGTATTCTTCTGACTATTATTTTTTCATGGTTGTTAACACGGACAGAAGGCATTTTTAAACCCGTACCTGTTGCATCTATGTAATCAGTAATAATGATTTTGAACTTGAAACTTGTGCCCTAGTGCCGAAATCCATGCGTTTTAAGAACGCATGATGAGAAAGCTAAACATAATTTTAACTGTTAAATTATACTAGACTTGTATGTTGTTAAATGTTTTATTTTAACAAATATTACAAAATCTATTACTTTGCACGTTATGTAAAAATCGAAAGATGTTCCTAAGAGTATGTGTATTATTAATGATTGTTCAGAAAGGAAATTCAACTGAATAACTCGCAAAAAAAAAGAAAGAAAAAGAGGATTAAAGTTTGAAATTATTGGTATGTTTCACGTAACTTTTATATATTTTTGGTATGTTATTGGTATGTTTCACGTAACTTTTATATATATTTGAGGAATATTATTAGAATACAGGAGGATTATTCAACTATTACAATATTATGTTTGTGTTAATAAATTATTTTCATTACTTTCAACGGATAGTTTCCAATTAATGTTCATTACTTTTGTGTAGTTATGTTAATTTTAGAGATTTACTAGTATCTCAGAATAATGTAAGCCAAAAAAAAAATATTATGTTGTTTTAATATTGCTGTATCTAAGATTTATCACTAGTATTTGAATGTCTCAGTTTCTTATTTACGTCGAGTTAATTATCAAATGCCAATTCATAATAATAATCATTATTATGAATGCTCCCTAGTGGCTTATCGGAGTGGCTGCGATCTTACAACGCTAAAATATGGTTTCAGTACCCGTAGTGGGCCCATTATGTAGCTTTGTGTTTAACTACAAACACATTATTTTAAGGTCCGATTATATACATTTTATTTAATGAGTCAAAATCTTTTTTTAATTTCACAAAACGCATTACAGAAATAAATATGATTGCATTCTATGAATTTTGTTCATATAGATTATTTACTTTTCCACCTCAAACGACGTTATTCATCGAAGTGAAACTTCTTCTACACAGAAACAGAATTTTATCGTTTTGTGAATGAAAGAAATATTGAATATAAACATTTTATTTCACTATAGCCAAATTATTTGCGTATTGACTTTGCATAGATGTAGCTAAAAGTCCTTTAATCCAAAACATTTAATTGTCACCGTTAAAACTAAAGTACTGTGTAGGTTGAGAGACCTAGGGTGATAAAAAGAAAGTACAACATTTGAAGAGTAACTCATTCAAAAAATTCAGTGCAACTCATTATTTTGATATTTGAGACTTGATGTTCATTTTCTCAAAATTGTAATATAGAAGATTTACCATAACATTCTGTTATGATGTTAATAATATATATTTGTTTCGTGAAATTTAAGTAAGATAAAGAGAAATTCTTGGCATATAAAACGTTCAAACAATTTTTAACACCAGATATAAAATAATGAGTTTTGATCAAAATATAGAACAATCACATACAAAGGATGATCATTCCCATACATTTATAATAAAAAAGTTTTTCTCATATTTTTTTTAAATAAGAATTTTAGTTTGTTATTTTCTTTGTTTAGTTGGAATAAAGCACAAAGCTACACAATGGGTTATTTGTGCTCTACCCACCACGGGTATCGAAACCCTGTTTTTAGCGGTGTAGGTAAGCAGGCATGGCGCAGTGCCACTGGGGTGCTTTTAGTTTGGAATTTTGAGTAGAATGTTGGATCACCTCATGATCTGTCAACAACTCTGACAGAAAACATAGCTTTTCTACTTAGAAATTTTAATATATATATATATATATGTGTGTGTTAAAATAGAGCCATATTTTCTCATAGCTGTTTTTGTAAAAAGTAGTGAAAACACTGATTCCGCTTGTTTCAAAACTTTAACGTATTTGTACGTATCAGTAAAAACTTCACTGTTGTATTTGTTCATTTTAATTAGTTTCAAAATATTATATAGCAGAATTCCTTATACCTGATGATTAACTTAGGACTTTAATTCGGTAATTCATATTTATTTATAACTTAGCTACGAAACCTTATTTTAATTGTATCAACTTTTATTCATATATTTTGGTACATTTTTCAGGAACGCCATCTGTAGAAGAATTATCTTGTACATTTGAGAAAGGGTTTTGTGCATGGCAGACAGAGGAAGGAAAACGTCCGAAAATAGTTGATCAAGACTCTGATATTGAATTTCCTGAAAGTAAGTATTTAACTGTACAAAATACAAGTAAATAAACAAAAGAATGAAAAACAACTTTTTAAGTTTTAATTTTTTCAATTTTTATGTACAAAAAAGTAGCTCAAAATGTTCATTTTACTAATTTCTGTACTAGGCTTTTTATCAGAGACTAAAGAGTAAACTTTAATCTCATCTTGTTCACATTTGTTTAAATAAATTTAAACTAACTAGCCCAAACACAGTGCATTTGTGCAAACTTAAATTTAAATCATTTTAATATACTCTAGTAAATATATATATATATATAGTGAATAAAGTGTTACAAAACTGTAGGTGCCAGAAACAATTGGATTTGAAGTAACACAAAATGAAATTGAATAGATATTAAACCATAAAGAATATATACACAAAATACTTATTGTTCACCTTAGATAAATGGCATAGTTGAACACCAATAGATAATGAATTTTTGAGACAGCTATCTGTGGGACATTAGATTTATTTCTGCACAGCTTTCTTCTCTAATAGTGATACATGGTCAAGAAAAAACATTTAAGGTTCCTGCAAACGTTGTCTTATTGTTAGAAATAAAACATTGTACAGAAGTAAATCTATTATCCCACAGATAGCTGTCTCAAAACTTCAAAGTGTTCGTATGTTAAGTGGGCACCTCTTAAGAAGCAAACAAATAAATACTGGTGGAAATTTTAGTGTAAAATATATAATACTGTGTGTATTAGCTAAATGAGCGTCTTATATATTATTTTTGCAAAATACTTATGAAAAACATAAATTTTAGAAAGAACCATAATTTTTTTTATTTTTCGTCTGCTAATGTTGTATTCTCTGCTGAGGATTTTTGCCTAAGAATAATCAACAGAGTGATTGTTCCTAGATACGTTTTCAAAAACATAAGATGGAGATTTTAGATGTTCACGCAAACGAGTAGAAAGTTGTCTGTTTGTCTCATCAATACATCAACTTTTGTAATCCGTACTTTAATTAAATACACATTTCCTGAAGCATTATTATCAATATAAGTTTTTGGATAGCAGTTGACGTAGCTTTTTCCAGGTAAAAATGTAAATTGTACTTTATTGTGAATTTTAAACTCACTGGCTGCTTTTAACTACATATTTTGATAGCATGAGATAAGTTTGGAATGAATGGTAATAAAGAGAAATATTCGTAAGAATAATTTTCTATGTCAATTTGTGGTTTATTTTCAAAGAAAGCAATTACTTTATTAACAACTGTGTGAGGGGAAAGTATTTTAAATAGAAAACTGAAATATAAGGTTTTCTTTCTTTTAAACAATCGATTTTGGAACTTATTATTTGTACAAATAGCACCTTTTAATATACCTAGCTTTTGGCATTGGTCATGAAGGAAAGTCCAAGGAACATAAAGTCCAGTGTGAGTGTTCTTACGAATTACGGAGAAAATTTTGAAATGACAATTTGTCATCAACTTCTTTTTCCATCGTAAATTTTATGTGTGTGTATATCTGGTTTAGATGAGAGAAAAACTCGTGAATAACGTTAAGGTTATCGAAGACTGAAAAAATGTTATAAACATGTTGAAGCCCAAAAATTGGTTTATAAATTGAATTTGAGATGACAGTGTCTTCACTTCTTATCATAAATATATTGATAAGTGCTGGAGCTACAAGATTTCCTATACCTCGGCCTTCAATTTGGATATAATTCACACTTTCAAACTGGAAAGTAGAAGATGTAGCTGCAAGAAGAAACAATTTTCTTATAATATTGAAGTTTAGACAAAAATGAGGATTAGAATAGTTTTGGTAACATTCCAGGGTAGTATTTATCGCTTCAAGAACAGGAACTTGAGTGAACAGACGTTTTACATCAAATGTGACTAATTGGACAAAGTGACTAAATTCTCATAGTTTCTTGATAAACATTTCAGAATTTTTATGAAGGAAACATCTAAAAAAACATTCAAGCGAAACATTTTCCTAGGTTGTAGTTGTAAGCTTTGTATGTCGAACCAATAGGACGTAAGGGGAAATCAGGTTTGTGAGTTTCTGGGAGACCATAAATTTAAGAAGTACAGGAATCTGTGAGACGAAGAAATTTATATATACCAGTAGAAAGTTGATGAGTTCTTTCTAACTGTAAAATAAATTGTTTTAATTCCTTTTCTTTGGAAATGTTAATTTAGTTTCTAATTTTTGGAAATGAGATGAATCATCGATGAGTGTGTGCCTCTTTTGCTGGTATACTATCTGATCCATGACGACAACAGCATTACCTTTGTCAGATTTGATTTTACCAGTCTAGTCAGACTCTCTTAAGGGTTCAGAGAGGCCCGGGTCACTTCCAGCTTTTGATGCTCCTGACCATAATAAAAATATAAAATGATGACAGATGAAAACAAAATAAGACCACAATTAGGTTCGAAAAAAAATTGAGTGAAATATAATTTGAAGAGAGGCACATAAAAATAACAAGTCACGAAACAAATGTCTAAATTTAAGGCCCCCTTTGAGTTTGAGGCCAAGGTCAAATGGCCCTTCTGGCCTCCCCTGTGATTGGTCCTGAGTCAAGGTTTCTCTATAAGATGTGAAGTTCGTGAAAAGCATGAAGAACAGGTAAAACTTGACTATTTTCTTAAATTTGGGGAAAAGACAGGATAAATAACTGTAGGTTTCGGGGGAGAGTGCTTTGGTTGTTTAACAAAATATCTTGATTACTTGTACTTTCATGAATGATGTCGGAAGAATTTTTAACATGAATTTTTGAATTTGAAGTGACTGAGAAGAGGTGGGTTTATTTGATGAACTAAAACGTTCCTAAATAGCTATTCTTCTATCAAAGTCATCTAATTCTATCTGGAATTCAAGTAGTGGGAGATTTCTGGGTGCAATAGCACAATTGAAACATTTTTCTAAGAACTGAATTTCATCAGTGTATAACTGGTGTCTGGAAAGGTTAAAAACGACTTGTAGTGGAAGGGAGGTAGAAACTATTTACCTGAAGATACAGATTTTTGTTTTTATGTGTCCTTATCAATCTTTCAAATTTCTTAGATTGCCTATCAGTTACACTTTTTTTTCGTAATTGGTGGCATTATTATTAATGAGTCGTAAAACTATTTCATAATTTTTTTAGTCAAAATTATTTTAAAATTTTGATGTTGTTGGGAAATATTTTTTTTTAACTTTGATAACAATCTGTAATTTTCACGGATACGTTCATGAAGAACCTTGTACTGCATTGTTCTTATTATTTTGGCAGATTGGGAATTAAAACGTTTTAACTTGCATTGAAGAAAACAGGAATAATGTGATGATCCCAACACTTTTATGGAAAGAGAATATCTAACTTGGTTTCCTTATTAACAAGTTAATTTTTCGTAGACGACTAATGGTATTTTTCACAGAAGAATCATAGTTGAAGGAAGGCATGAGTTGTGAAAACACTACAAGTATAAAAACAGATAAAGTCAGTCATATGAAGAGTAGTAACATTCCAGTGATATTGTATGTTTTCTTGAGTAGCTTGGATTGAAGTTGTTGTTATTAGCCTTAGATACACACTGTTCTTGCTGTTACGAGGCGTTCTTGTTAGATTTAGATTTAGGCCAAAATGGTTGTAAATATATTCACAATGACGATAAACTTTATAATAATTCCAAAAAGTGACATGAATTAAATATTAGACAGGACTGTATTTTGTTAAATTCACACAAGTTTTTATCTGTTGGACATAGTAAAACTTTTGTTTATTTTATTCACAACGTTTCACCAGGTTTACCTGGCATCATCAGGTGAAATACAGAAATTGAGACAATCAGAATTAAATTTAAAAAAGGATCATGTGAAAATATATAACAGTAGTAATCTACAAGCATACGACTAACCAATTTCAAACAATAAAGTAATCTATCAAGGAACTGTCAAATTTCTGTGTAATATATATAATAGATAATGATAATTCAGAAAATGTGTATGCAATTGAATGTACGGATTGCAAAAACTGTTATATTGGTGAGACAAGAAGATAACTCTTTACTCGTTTGTGTGGACATTTAAAATCTCCATCTCATGTTTTTGAACACATGTATAGAAACAATAATTTTTCTGATTATTCTCAGGTAAAAATTCTCAACAGAGAAGACAACATTAATAGACGAAAAATAAAAGAAGTCCTAGTAATAATAATAAAAAACTATATTCCTTACAAATACAAAGGTGTTCATTTATATCTATTTTAATCGCTCTCTTTTCTCTTTTATATAGAACGAATTTCAATACTTAGACTCAGGCTTAAAAGCTTTATTTATTACTAGCTGGTGTATCCGTCCCCAGGACGGAAGTTATGTAAATTCATGATTAATGAAAGGTTATCTTAGAACATGAAGAGTTGCTTCCCTTTTATGTAATTGTGAAAAAAGCCAAAACGCCAATAAAAGCTGTAAGACAAAATCTGGAACTGCAAATTTGCAGGTGCTTTTGCATTGACCCAGCAAACCTTCATACCAAATTTGGTGAAGTTCAATCAACAAAGGGCGAAGTAGTGGTAAAAAACGCGAAAATGCCCATAATAACCACAAAATACAACTCTGAAAATTTGTGTGTACCCCCGCATGGACCTAGTGGACCTACATACCAATTTTGGTGAAGATCCATCGACACCCTGCGAAGTAGTTACACGGAAATACAACAGACAGTACTATTATATTTATATAGATACCTAAATTTGACAGTTCATTGATAAAGTACTTTATTGTTTGAAATTGCTTAGTCGCATGCTTGTAGATCACTATTGTTATAGTTTTTCACGTGATCCTTTTTAAAATAAAATTATATTAGCGTCAGTTCTTGTATTTCAACTGGTGAAACGTTATGAATAAAATAAACAATTTTTTTTTTAATTTTAACATATAGAAACTTGCGAATGTGTTCACCTTTTAGGACAATATTTCAAACAAAAACATATGATATGACAATGAGGAAGTTATTATTTTAACATCTTTATGAAGTCTTTTAAAATTGAATCACTTAATTTAACAGACATGAGTAACACGAAAATTCAGTGGTTTCGTCACGAAGGTGATTATGTGATATAAGTTGAGCGCCCTAACCACCAGGTATGCTAGACTAAAAGAATTAACTTATTTCAAACAAAACCATAAGCTACATTGCATAAATATTGTTCTATGACAATCATTTGAAAACTTTACGTTTGTGAAACAGGAAGAAACTTGAACACAAAAATATGAGAAGGCAAAAGGGACATAGGAAAATTTAAAAAAAAATAAATCAATATTTCTCCATACAAGTCTTTTACGGCCATATAAACTGAAATCAGAAATGATGACATATAAGCCGAAAGTTACATAAAACGAAGAACTTTTAAAAGCTGAATTGTTAAAAGTGTACTGAACCTTATCACTTTTGAAGGCCATGCGCTTCTAGCTGAACTGTTTCTTAACCATATGTGTTCCTAAGGGAATTTCACAATCAGGTATCACCTAAGCTCTATGGAACAATTTATTCTCAGAAGACTGTGAAGGACTGAAGAAGATGCATAAAAGTGTTAAAACTAGTTTCTAGCTACGATTTAAACACCTAAAGCTAATGAAGCATTAAATGCCAATAGGCCTAAAATTTATGCCAGAAATCTTGTTAACTGCAGATGATTTTTCAAATCCCTCTTAGTTTGTCCACTGCTGATTCGAAAATCAGAGGTATGCAAAAATAGCAATTCAGGTTTTTACTCCCGCAAGTCGATGCACATGGTGCCTTTTGTTTAATACTAGAACTTGTCAATGTAAAGCAACAAGACTCAAGACCTAATGAGAGTGAATCCATTAGCGTCTGAGAGTTTAATCTTATGAAAGTTTGTGATGCCATAACATTCAGAGAACTTCTCAAGGCAGTATTTGCTTCCTCTAGTCCTCCAGACATTGCATGAAATTTTCATAACAGTATAATAGCTCTGCCATTCTTGCAGTTGATTCACACTGGCTAGCAGGTTGTAGAGGTCCCCTTCCACTGTTTAGACCTCAGTTTCCAGTTCCTCTATAGGTGAATGAATGTCTTCAGCGGAGTGCATGAACTCAATTGCTCCCATGGGCACCCAATTTGATATATTCTATGATATGTCATTGTTTTTAGGTAATACATTAATCAATTGCTGTTCAGAACTCCTGCTCCTAGCCTTGTCCACTCTAACAAGACAGTTGAATGATAGCAGGCCAGTAATAAATTATAATAGGACTGCCATTCTTGTGGTTGATTCACACTGGCCAGTAGGTTGTAAAGGTACTCTTCCACTGTCAAGAAGCCTTCCTGAAAGAGGTACTTATAGCTATTTAGTTCTGCTTATATATTTGGTTACTAGGCATCTTCAATTTGTTCCACCAACCTTTAGTAATAAAGGGTAGCAAAGTATCCTCTCCACTTTATGATCTGTCACCCTACCTTGTATGTTTACAACTATCTGGCTCAGCTTTCAAACCTAAGGTCTGTTGGCCACTGATCCAATATTTAAGAGATTCGTTAGTCCTGGTGGTGTATACAACTAGACTCCAGGCATTTAACATTGGGATTGATCTTACCAATAGACTAGTTCCTGTCTCATATTGATACTTTGCCATGTACTAAATGTAAACACAAGCTAATTCTAACATTGGATTTATTGTTAATAAGATGGCAATTCTGTACGCACCAGTCAAGGGCATTCTAGCAATGTAGAACATTTTACATCTAATTAAGTGGTGAACATCTTGAGGTAACAATCTTTCTTACTAAAGAAAACATACTTCTATATTTGGTACTACACGCCTTCTGGAAGCATTTTTTGTACATAGGTAGTAAACATGTTCTTGTTGCATTTGCTATAACAACCACCTTCAGCAACATTTGCTCTTAAAGAAATATAGTCCTTCTGATGATATTATATCTAACTAGGAACTGTAGACATTCTGGTCAATTCTCAATAAAAGATAAAGCACACATTTTAGTGACTTTTTATAAAGCTAATTAGTGTAAAACTTCTAATGATATTCTTTCTAAATAAGTAAGAAGTTCTTTCTACTAATGTGTTACTAAAACATGTGAAACATACGATTTAACTAAGTAATGAGCATCTTCTTATATTATACCCTCTGATACATGGCATCTGGCAACACACGTTCTAACTAGATAGTTCACATCTTATACCCTTTGATACATGGCATCTGGCGATACACTTTCTAGCTGTATAGTTCACATCTCCTTATATTATACCCTCTGATACATGGCATCTGGCAATATACTTTCTAGCTGTATAGTTCACATCTCCTTATATTATACCCTCTGATACATGGCATCTGGCGATACACTTTCTAGCTGTATAGTTCACATCTCCTTATATTATACCCTCTGATACATGACATCTGGCAATACACTTTCTAGCTAGATAGTTCACATATTCTTTGTAACATTCTCTAACCTAATAGAATACCTACTATGGTGATATTCCCTGTAATTAGACAGATTACAAATATTCAAAGTAATTCAAGCCTTTGACAAACATATTTTAATAAGGTAGTAAATTTTCTATAATGGCATATTCTATAAGAAGGTAATAAATTATTTTTATTAATATTGTAAGGAGGTATTAGTATTCTATCTTGGTACTAAATGTATTCTAGTAACACACTGTGCAATTAGACAGTACAAAGACTTTGGTAACATTTACTGAAATTAAGTAATGCATACATTCTAACAACCTACTATTTAACTAGATGATATCATCTATAAGTTGTATTATGCAGATACAACAAATTTTACTCTCCTTTAGTGTATATTTCATATTTATAAAATTCTTAAATTTTTAGAAGTTCTAATATTGGAACATTCTAAACCTGCTTGAAAGCATGTGCAAAAGTTCAGCCTGAAGTATTACCTTTTGTAGATTAACCAGTCAAGAAAACTGTTTATTGTTTCATGGATAGTTAGTTGCTTTGGTTTTTCTTGACATTGTGTATGGGGATGCCTTTGTCACTGTTACATGGTATAGAGATATTTCTACATTTTAGCGCCAGTTTTCTTATTGGTCAGCAGCAGATAAAATGTGTATTGTGAATGCAGTCACTTTTTTTATCTCAAGAGAGATTTACTCTGGTGAAAACAGTTCGTCTTTAATCTGGGAGAACCAAGACTTTCTTATAGAAGTCCTGTTATTGTCTCATCAAATATATACTTCTTAATTGTATAATTTATATTCACTTCATTTATCTTATCACTTACGTTATCACGTATGTTTACTTGTGTTACAATTTTCATCTTGTGGCAGAAAAGAAGCATTTATTTTATTTTGACCTCAACACCTTGTTTGTCTCGTATGTTTCACCTATAACAAATTACAAAACCTATCTTTCCCTACAAATTCGATACACAAACCTCTGGTTTCTGTGAAGGTCAGGTAACTGTGTGCAGGTACTAAATCAAAATTACCACAGATAGCCTCGATTGAACAAATTTTTGGTGCCTGTGACCAGGATGTAATTATTACAGAAGTGGTAACTGATATGTATGTTTAATCCTTCCAAGTCATGTTTCTTCTCTCTTGTAATTTTAAATAGAAATTACACAAGAGATACTTCTGAATTTTGGAAATAACTTCTACAGAGAGATGGAGAGCCAAGATGATCTGAGGATGGGAACAGAGGATCCCCAAGTAATTTGGAAAAAGTCATTTTTAGACACTGAGTGTTAACTTGCATTATAATAGGTATGTCATATTTATATGTTCTATCCACCTGCTAAGACAGCTGAACTACGCCCTAATCCCTCAGGTAGTGCTGGTAAAATCAGTCAATCTAAGTAAATCAGCTAAATCAAAGAAACAGGTTGAAAGTCAATAAGAAGACACATTCTACACGAATTGGATGATACCAGCTGGAGCGTCCTCTATAGCAAGCTTTGGAAATCAACATCCAACACTGGACAGCACCTCACTTGGTGATGTCTTATGGAGTAGTCAGAAATAAGCTACAGTGAACAGACCAGTTTCGCTGATAATCTCAGTTCATATTAGCAGCAAGAACCCAGCAGATGGCTGACAAATTTTGCTGACGTACTTCTTAGAACAGACAATTAGCTAGGAAGTAAAAATCATATCCAACATCACATAAATGCATATTTTAGTGTTGAGCCACATACCTCAGCACAGTTGAAAATTTGTCTAATGATCTTGTACTAATTGAATTGTTATATATCCCTCCCCAATGGCTCAGCAGTAAGTCTGCAGGCTTATGACGCTAAAAATCGGCTATTGATACCTATGATGGGCAGAGCACAGATTGCTCATTGTGTAGCTTTGGGCTTAGCAACAACCAATCAACCAACAAACCAATTTTTTTATAATTGGTTAACCTCATTGATTAAATAATTACTAAGTAATCCAACTACTTTGTAGTTTTAATTTTGTCTTTCCAAATCATATAACTCCACTATTTCAATTTCTTCTGAATAGGTAAGGAATTTTTTGCTTATTCTAACATTACATTTGTTTCTTAACTTTGCTAGATCGTCAGGTCATACTAGATCATGAGGGCTGCTAGCTTGTCATGCAATCGATACAACAGTATACTTATTACTATTATATACTAAACATAATTTTTACCAGTACTTTTCATTTGAACATTTCTCTTAGGTTGTTCACATGTTGATTGAATAATTTAATGGTTGATTTTGACATATTTAGGAGTAGATATCAAGTTTCTTTCAAAATAGCTTTCACTTTTGCTATTTCAGAATTAAGTTCTAGTTCTTTAAATACTTTTATCTGTTCATCTATCATTAATTCCTTCATAGTCAGTTTTTCTGAACTTACTTCTTCAGCTATATACCTAGTCTTACTTCAAAAGCTTGAGGATAAACTTATACCTTGTATGTATGCAGAACATTAATTTCTGGTAACTTGTGCTTTTCAATTTTATCATCTAGATATTGTAATCGAATTGGTGGACATCTGGTTTAGAACATAGAATAAATAGGTATTTCAGGTACCAGATGTCTCTGTTCTGTAAAAGTGAAATGGTTGTGTGATAATAACTTTCTGTTCACATAATTTTTATATTTTATCTCAACTTTCTGTGTACAATAAGTAATCCCAGAATAATACTGGAACTGAATGTATTCCTGAATTTGCATCACATACTCTGTTTGGTCCTTTGATGCATTTCATAATATCATTTCCGTAATATCTATGTAAGTGAAATAGCTCTTGTATGGACTCTTAGTCTTCATTGTTAATGCCAAGGATTATTTAATACTATGGGTGATGAAGTTACCTTGTATAATTCAAACAGTCTATCTATTGCTTTCAGGTTTATATCTATAAATATTCTTAGGTTATCTTTATTAGCTGCAGTCTTTATATCTGCACATGCGTAATACATGTAAACTTGATAATTGTAAGTAGGTATTACAAACTACAAAAGCAATGGATGTCTTCTCTCAGTTTCATCCAACACACTTTCTAATATCTAGGGTGTAAAAAATATTTACTTAATTTCCTATCAGCTGCTGTACTAAATGCTGCAATAATTTGGCTAATTTCATTCAGCTATTTTTTACAGTGAATGCTAATTGATATAATTATTCCAAATTCTTACATTAAAGACCAACAGTTCATTTCCTCTCTATGAATTTCTTTCTGTTCTATTTTGACATAGGTTATCTCATTAGTGATATTCAATAATGCAATTTGTATTTGTTTAATTTCCAGATTGGGAAGTTCTAATATCCTGTTTATTGGGTTCATTAAAGTAGCTTGTTTATCTATCAAATTTATCATTTCCTTTCATAGCTGCCTTTGGTTAACATTTTTCTGTTTAACTCTGTTAATAATTTTAGAATACTTCCTCTAGAATTAATTAATCCCGTTTATTGCCTACTTCTATCTGAGCCCCCCAGTGGAACAGCGGTATGCCTGTGGACTTACAACGCTAGAATCCGGGTTTCGATACCCGTAGTGGGCAGAGCACAGATAGCCCATTGTGTAACTTCGTGCTTAATTATAAATAAACAATAAATAAACTTCTATCAGAAACACTGTCTTTATTGTCATTTAATTCTGTAATTAAACCACCTACTTCTTCATAATATGTTCTAGTTAATTCGTTATAACTTTCTATTAATACTGTTTGTGTTAATTTTAATACTTGCACTATAAAACTATATTAGTACTAAAAGTGGTTTTGCTTCATCCTTAAGTTTAAACGTTATGCTGGTTTTTCAGTTAAAATGAATATAATTCTTCCATAAATTTGGTTAACTTTTGAAAATATTGTGGGAATAGTATGTCCTTGACAGTGATTCATTTATCATTTATCCACCTTTGACAAATACTATACCTGCTCTGTTTTGCAGTGGAGCTATACATTTTGTCTTGCTAAAACAAATGACATCAATACCTAAATGATATTCCTCCTAGTGCATCTCTAAATACACTTACTAATGATTTATATATTTTTAATTACAACTATTACATTCTTTTGCCCTCTAACGACAGTGGCTTAGCAGTACTTCCGAGGCTTATAATGCTAAATACCTGAGTTTAATACCCATGGTGGGCAAAGCACAGATAGCCAATTGTGTAGCTCTGTGGTTAAAAAATGCACTCTCTTACATAATCTAACCTACTATTATATACTTTGGATGTTTATTAGGTTATTATAGTATTTGTGCTTTTGTTTATCGAATTTATATTTCATTGTGTGATGTGTTTGACATCATGAGGATCGAACTTGACCTGCTTTGGTCTTATGCTATGTGGATCCTGAATCAAAGACTGATCTGCCACTGGTCCATGTAACCTTATGTTGTGCACTGGTGCTGACTGTACTATGTTTGTACGAGCATTTGTCATTACTGAAGGATTTTGTGCATCTGCAGTACTAGGTTCAATTGTGTTTCTTCTAGCTATGCTTACAAGCATTTGTATTTTGTTCAGTCACTTGATTAAGATCTATTAATATATCTTACTTGTCAATAATCATGTTATTAACAACATGCAAAACATTTATGGTTTCATTTTCTACATACTCAGTGTAGTCATCGTGTAATTGTAGTTCATCATTTCTTTTAAGTTTCTTATCTTATATATTTTCTTGTTAGACTGTTTGTTTAGCTAAGGCTGAATTATCAGATAAGTATTCATACTGATATGGTTAAGTTTTTTCATCTTTTTTTCAATCTGCTACTATATAGTCCTTTTGTAGTTACATTCACTGGGCTTGTTTGTTTGATTACTCTAAATGATTTCCATAAGTTAGATAACTCTTTAGTGTTTTCTGTTTTAACATGGCAATTATTCGGGACTTGCTGAACTGACCCTTATCTTGCTATATGGCAACTATATCCATCAAAAAAACAAGATTCATTATTCACATGGTGCATAAATTATAAATTATTGAGAAAATTTTGCAGCCCTAGACTGTTCAGAAGGCATGGTGTGAAACAATTGGCACCAAGAACAGTGATGAGAGTAATATCAAGTACTACTGTGATCAGCAAAAGAAGCATAAATGGAAAGAAAGCTTAAACGTTCCTTGGCTGTTCAAGAAGAGTCAAATAAAGAGAACATACCAACAACCTGAGTAAGCAATCTCTGTGAATTGATGGCCACAACAGCAATGTTAACTTCCTGGTCACTACAGCTTGTAATGAGAAATAAGCTCTTTCAACAGTTAGGATGGTCAGTTGATTGAAAAATCAATAGCTGAAAGGGAGTTGTGACTCTTACGTTCTTAGATACCTAATAGAAAATGCAGAACGACGTCAACTCATCAAATTGTACAAATCATGTTTGTATTCTGAAGTAACATAGCTTCCATTCTCATTAGTTCTACATAACTCAGAAATTCACAGAACATGGCTCGAACTAACATGAGATGTTCTGTGAATAGTTCATAGTACAAAATGAATTGGATGAACACTTTACCCAGATGTTTTGGATAATTAATGCAACTTTTTATATCAATAGAGAAACGAACTGCCACATTGCTGATGCTGGTCCCCTTGAAAATTGGACAAACAGAATGATGGTTTGATATTACCTTATGGAATGTCATGTTGTTTGTCTTTTTCATTGATATGACAGTTTTTGGAGAGGGCTGCCTTGGCCTTCTAAAGGAGTGTGCTGGTTTGGTGATTGCAGATATTCAACACATGGATATTGTTTTCATTGACTGGTGGTCCAATGATATGAGTTGTATGCTCTTCTTCCCTTAATCTTTCATTTTTCATTTAGAGATATATGAAACATTTGGTATTTTAACATACCAAAATAACTAAGAAAATTTAAAGCAGAGAATCACAAACACCCGGCTTAACTGTAGCTTAACTGTAGTACGATAGTCTCTAACTAGGTAGTACTCACTTCTATAGATGTTATATTGCATATTATGTAAACATGTTTAAACTATTTACCATTTATTTGTGAATGTCGGGATGACTCTAGAACAACAGTCACATGATAGACAGACAGCTACCCAGCATGAAAAACCAAATCTCCCTGAGGTGATTTGTAAAATGTCCCAAGAATCTTTTCAGTGGCTGGTGAGATATATGACCATACATTAGCACCATACCTTAGAGCCAAAACATAGATAGCATTTCGAAAAATGGAGTATCATTCACTGTTTTCTATGTAAGCGAAATAAAAACACACAGCAAAGTGCATTTAAGGATAACAAAAAAGGCTTCAACACCACACCCAACCAATCAGAAGTCAAGTCTTCATCGACAGAGTGAAGATATGGTTATGAACGAGAAGCCTCCAATTCAAAAATTAATTGCAAAGATATTGTGCATATCTCCTGGTCCTACACACATTATTAGAAACAAGAAAATGAAGTTGGTTGTGGTTCACAAGCTACTGGCCGCTCCTTAAAATACATTGTTGTTTTCATATGAAATATAGCTGAAGTAACTGAAAAGATAATAATTCCATTTGAACACAATCCTGTAAAGCCCTTAATATAGCTACATTTGATTTATTGTTCCTTTATTCTGTTTAAGAGTGTGATTGGAAGTCATATTTCATTAGTTAATACTATAGGAGTTATAGTGATATTATTTATTGGTAAATAGTAAGTTTTTTAGTGGGTTCTATTTCATTACGGTCCCCTTTGTGGGTTAGCAGTAAATTTATGGCGGACGGAGCACAGGTAGTCAAATGTGTAGTTTTGCGATAAAGCAAACTGTTAAAAGGAACTGAGCGCCGTTTATTGACTATTGGCATCCTCTCTAATTATTTAGTACACGATTTTGGTGATATTTTCTATAACTACGTACTACACTTATCCAATGAAAATTATAGCTTTAGTTATAATCTCTTCATCAATTTCACTAGAAATCAGTTTCAGAGCTATGATCAAAGGACATTTCGAGTCATACGAACTGAACATCTTTAGAAAAGCTTCCTTAACCAGAAAGTGAAAAAAACTTTCTAGCAAAAAGAAAATCAAAGTTTAACATTTCCTTTTGCATTTTTCTTATACCTGTGATCTCAGATTAGTAATGATAAGGCTTTGTGATCTAATTCTTTACTTAAAAAATAAAAGCTTTAAAAATCTGTACAAGGCATGGGTGAGAAATCAATTTTCAGGTAATAATTCTCTGAATATTAATTGGTTTTTGAAATATTAAATATATAATGTGGGAACATAAGCTTAGTCTGAAGAAGTGGCTATTAAATTAGATGTAAATGTTTCATAAATCACCAATATTTGTTTTACAATTATACAAGCTATAATTCTAACATAATTCTCTGTATATTTTGTTGTGTTTTGTTCACAAACTATTTAGCATTTAAATGGAAGGGGTTAGATGATTACCTATTCAAATCTGAGAGTTAAATTCTATAGAGAAATGAATGCAATTACATTAAATTCAAGTTTCACAGTGGATATATAATATCGAAAAAATAATGTATGTTAACAATTTATTTTTCAGATCTTACACACATAGTCGTTAACTTGGAATCTTCCCTCCGATTAACGAGCTCAGAAGTGCAGTCAGATAGTCCGAATGTTGAAATGATCCTACTGATATGGACGTCAGATTTAACTAATAGATTGGAAATACGATTGAATAAAGTTCCAGTGATTCCGAGTTACAAAAATAACGAGGTTGACAAATGGGAGGAAGTTAAAGTCGTTTTTAAAGTAACACCAAATGAACCGTTTACAGTAAGTATTTAAAATGATTGGTGTTTATGAATGTTTCAATGGTTATCTGAAAAACAAACAAAAACAAAAAGCGAACAGGGGTTTAAATTAGTATAAATAGTAAAGAAAACGTTTAATGCTGCTTCTGTTGTTAGTTATTAACGTATATATTAATTCATACAGCACTTATAAATTGGCTAAAGTGGATAAAATCATTAAAAATTCTGAATAATTATTTTTCCAGCATTTATCCCGTATCATTGGGAACGAGTAGATGCGCGTGAAACGTTGGATGTTGTTTTTTACATATTTTAATTAATTTATACTATTTTAAGCTACTTTTTTAAATGTTTTATTGTTATTAGATGTATTATAATAGCTTCCTTTGTTTATTTCTCGATTTTGAAAGAGTGAGATGACATACTGAATATAAAACTAGCTTGTCAAGCCTACACAGCTACACAGTGGGGTATCTATTCTGTGCGTACCGTGACTATCGAAAGCTAGTTTTTTTTAGCGTTGTAAGCCCTTAGACTTATCGCTGAGCTACCGGGAGGGGCTGAGTGGGGGTGGCAACAAGCAAAATCACAAATATTTATATTTATATCTAGATAATATATACTTAATAACAACTGAAAAGAAAAGAATGAAATAATAGGTAGCAAAAAGACTAAACATTAAATACTCTATTGCAGTTCTCATTTAATATATTATCTAAATAAACTGAAATTAATATAAAATTTGATGTAACAATATTTCATTGAAGCATTTGTTACATCAAACAAATATCATTTTTATGCAGTATAACTCCTATTTAAGCAGTAACTATAGAAACATTGAACAAGTTACTTTTTTTGGTTTCACAGAACCTTAAATATGTAGCTGCATGCATAATTATTTTTTCCAACATTAAAAATTGCAAATGTTTTGCTTCATCCTCATAATGCGCCTTCAGCACAGGTCAGCAAAATTTTGATTCTGGATCTACGTGAAGTTTTCTATAACATTCAACAATATCAGCACTTCTAATCTCTGTCCAACAATAAGAAATAATTAGTGCAAGTACAAAGAAGAATGTACAACGTGCACACTTTTACAAAGTCTGATTTCAAAAATATAAAATCTGCTGTAAAATTGGCACCAAGTGACCACTGCGAGTGGATCTTTACTTCAGCTATCTCATGCAACTTTTAGAATATATATATATACTAATGTCAGCACTAACGATATGAAATGACGAATTCAATCTGCATATACTTAGCTGAGGAAGGTGCTTATTTCTTTTTTAGACGTAAATAAGTATTTATTCTTAGATGTTTGGCTCATCAGTGGTGAATGAAAAATATTATCAGTTAATGAAAATAAAAAATACCCTCACCCTTATATTCCGTCAGTTCGTTCCCAGAGTTCATTTTGTAGAAGAAAGTGTCATCTAGTGTCACTGCTTTTGAAATATCCTGATCTGCATATTACATCCTTGTAAGAGTTGCTTGACGTTAAAGGTCTGGTTAAAAATAGTAATTTAGTCTAAGTATCTCGGGATGCAATACACAAAAATACGTAGAATCCATTCAAAACGCTTTACCAAGAAAAAAAAGGACTTTGGCTCAAACAGTAGAAGTGATATCTGACACGTACTGATACAAACATTCTTAAAAGTTGAATCATTGACACTTCTGAGCATTTCTGTGACTGTAGTTAAACATAAATACTGATATTGAAAACATTATATCAAAAAAAATCTGGAGCCTCAATACATCGTTACAGCCCATTTTACCACGTCTAACCATGCTCTATCTGGTGAATTTTGCATCTTG
Organism: Limulus polyphemus; assembly: GCF_000517525.1. Taxonomy (NCBI): domain Eukaryota; kingdom Metazoa; phylum Arthropoda; class Merostomata; order Xiphosura; family Limulidae; genus Limulus; species Limulus polyphemus. Next base: position 11,216 of record NW_013666722.1, on the reverse strand, counting down.
ACAATAGTCCTGCAGCATAATTCCGATTGCAAAAGGCTCCGTTATAAGGCTGTCAGATGAAAAGCACATCAATCCTCTCTGCAAACATTACTTAAGCCATCTACTGTAGGAGGATTTGTTTGTTTGCTTTTGAATTTCGTGCAAAGTTGCTCGAGAGCTATCTGCGCTAGTCGTCCCCAAATTAGCAGTGACAGACTAGAGGTAATGCAATTAGTCAACACCACCCACCACCAACTCTTGGGTTATTCTTTTACTAACGAATAGTGGGATTGGCTGTCACATTATAACGCTCCAACGGCTGAAAAAGTGAGCATTTTCGGTGACGATGATTCGAACACACCACCCTCAAATTGTGAGCCGACTGCTCTAACCAACAGACCATGCCAGGCCTATGTAAGAGTACAATGGCTTCCTAGTGTTTGCTTCAACAGTTCAATCGCACAGAAATCCATAGGCACTACATCCGGTGACTTGATCGATGTGTCTTCCTGTGAAATAACATGAATACCTTTTTACTCTCCAACCTCTTCAGGTATGCAACTATTTAACTGCTATTTTAAGGAAACAGCATGTGTCCACGAGACTTCTGTCACCTTTCCATATGAAGATTCTTCTTGATTGTGTTGTTTACTGTTGCTTGAAATACATGGGCGGCTATTGACACTGAACTATATGTTTTTGTATTTTCAACTGTTACAAAACCCCATACTTTGCTTACCATGGCTTGGATACGACTTGTTGAAGGCCTGTTTCTGGAAAGTCTTGATGCCTCAAATTCATTAATGTCATTAATTATAAATGATATTATTGTCTTGGAAATTCTAAACCCCAGATCCAAACATATCTTTATGACCTAAGTGTGTGTGAATATTTTACGTAGGAAAGAGCTGTTCACTAAAACGATCATATTTCGGTAACATTACATTCTCTATTTTGTGATAAACAATGCCAAATATAGTTTCAACGTATTCCACCCACCGCCACTGCCATCCCTCTCTGGTAGCTCGGCGGTAAGTCTGACGACATAATGCTTAAAATCGAGTTTTGATACTCATGATTTAGCTTTGTGCTCAACAACAAACAAATGAACAACTGCTACATTATATCAGCTGTGATAGTCACTTGACTTGCTGAGTTGGGTGGTCAAATTGTTTTAATGTAACGTGCTAAACCTTCTGTTTATAGTCGGATTGTCAGTAAAATCATCATAATTTTATTACGTATACGTTCTCAATGAAACACTTTACATAATATTAAACATATTTAATATAATAATCACGCCGAATCGGAGGATTTTCTTATTCTAAAACAAGACAAATCGAAAAATTGGCTGCCTTTTAGCGAAATAGAAATATTATACTATTAACCGGGATATTAACTCAAAATATAGTTATAAAGCTCAACAACAAAACATTAAACAGATACTGAACAACAGATTCAATTGTTAGGCCTAAACTACATCCCTATACTACGTTACATAACATACATAGTATGCTATTTAATGGTGTGGTTGCTACTAATTTCAGTTAGAGTTTAAAGCATTATGCATGCGTTATTCATAATATAACAAATTACGATCGCAAGATTGATGAATTATTTAATTACAACACTATATTCGGCTAAAATATGGTCCTACTTCGAAAGTTGAAAAATAACTTTTTTGTTATTCATAATAACAAAGAAATCATAAACACCCGATACCAAGCCCTCGGTTTTCATAACTGCATCCCACCACAATTTAATGAGTACCAAAAATACAGAAATAAAATGTTGATTCTCCAACTTCTAAGACACCCAAGTTCTTTTCCAACCTTCTAAAACCCTTGTCTCTAAATAAATCGTAATTCCTAAAGAACTCAACTCAATTCGTAAAGAACATTTCAGCTGTAACAACATCTGATAAACTTACCCGTTTCGATACCCGTGGTGGGCAGAGCACAGATAGCCCTTGTGTAGCTTTGTGCATAATTAAAAACAAACAAACAAAACTCAAAACCGATATATCTATGGAACGCTTCTTCAAACTCCTAGATATTTGTCTGAAATCTACATACCTCCACTGGAAAAACACATTTTGTAGTATGACTTATGTCCCTCTTATGGGACTTTCCCCATCTCAATAATCACAACAAAATCTATATCAAACGACTTGAAGAAACAGCTATTTCAACATCTTTACAGATATACTGTAAAATACAATGTCTACTATAAAAGTAATAATAAATCATCTGTACGTCTTGCAACATAAAATATCGTGATATATTCGGTAAAACACATCAATTTTACAATTAAGTAAGTCCGTTGCACATCATGATTATTTAGCATGTTCAAACCCTTTCGTACTGAATGATCACTCTGTATTTGTAGAAGATGAAAGGAATTGTGTAGGGAAGACAACCCACAAGAGGGTACATTCAAAGAGGAGGACCTTGGACATGTTTTGGAACATTTCTACATCTGACGTTCTCATTTATATGGAGGTTAATATATGACAATACAAACATAGAGTGTTAAGTTATATTCTACAACATTTAGGAACCTAGCAATTTTTGGCTGCTTGTAAATTTTTCATAAAGGTGGTCGGATTTTTTCGCTATTCTAAACTTTATTATTATTACGAAGACTACCAAATTAATACAGCAGGTTTCAAGACACTCAACAAACTTTCTGAATATGCTGACTTATGCAAAACAATACACATTACCATGTTCCTGTGGTGTGAAATACATTGCAAAGTTATGTAGGACTGATATATATCAGAAAAAAGTAGATAAAAACATGTTAGTTCCATTGGTTATCATTATGTTGGATGACTATCAAACGAAAGACATTAAAGAATCAGTTCTGATCCACACGCGTGCAAACAACACTATTAAAAATGAACTTTTTATTTACTCACATTGTTTCATACAATATTTCACTTTTAATTACTGTTGTTGTTGTATGCAAATCTAAACACTGGCCACCGTGTGGAATCGAACCCCAGATCTTAGCGTTGTTAAGTGCGTAAACTTACCGCTGTTTTACCTTGGTACCTTTAACTTCAACAAATGTCTTGCTCTCGATCGGGGTTAAAAGACTGTTGAGTTAAATTTCACTTCTAATGTTTGCTGTCAGTATCTTAGAAGTAAGTACCATGTGTTTAATCTAACTCTTAGAGGCTTGAATTTCATGAATGGTTGTTATAATTGTGGCCTAAAGCTCATGATTAACGTAAAAACAATATGAAAGAAAACACTTATTTGAATAAGGTGACATGTACGTATATACAAAGAGGCCTAAAACAAAAAGCATCTCACATAAAAGAAACATATAAAACTGGGGTATAAAGCACATTCAGGGGAGGATAAAATTTACCTTAGTAAACTAGGTACATGCGAAAAAAATAGATCCCCCACAGCAAAGGAATACATCATCTATCAGGTTTCATCTTCAATCGAAGAATTAACTGTTGAAGATTGTTTGTTTGTTTTGTTTTTGTAATTAAGCGCAAAGCTACATAACGGCTATTTGTGCTGTGCCCACCACGGGTATCGAAAACCGATTTCGAGCGTTATAAGTCCACAGACCTGCCGCTGTGCCACTGAGGGGGGGGGGGGCAGTGTTGAAGAAAGAAAAATGTTTAGATTAAGAACAAATTTGGGTGCGCAAGCTCACAGTAACCAACATCTAAATACTGTCGTTCATTGTTTTCAGTCACTTTTATGAAAAAGTTAATCTTAATTAGACAATATCATAAACACAATAAAAAAGAACCAGACCATTAAAGATATAGGTAAAAACTGATCTCATGAAGATAACGTTTCATCCCCATAATTACCACACATTCACATGGATAATATAAATTACTACTAGTAACAAAAGGAATGAAAAATGTAAATATATTTTAAAGTTAAAAAGTTGTAATAAACTTCCACTTTACCACCTGGAGCACTAGACTGTTATAGAACTTGGTAATAAATTTCCAGTTTACCACCCTGAGCACTCGACAGTTATAGAACTTGGTAATAAACTTCCAGTTTACCACCCTGAGCACTAGACTGTTATAGAACTTACATAATCTCGTATGTATAGCTTTTATTACTTATATATATGTACCCATATAGCCACGCAGTGTCCGAGCAGTAAGTTCACGGGTTCATACGAATAAAAACCGAGTTTCGATACTCGGGGTGGGAAGGGCACAGATAGCTCATTGAGTAGCTTTGTACATACTACAAACGGACAAATACTCATGTCAAATCATGTAATAGTTACAAAAAATAACAATGAAATAAAGGTGACATGTCATTCGTGCCGAAACAGGCATGGTATTATAGAATTAACTTATATTTGAAAAAACAATCTTCATACTTTTGTAAAAATGTCTTTCTTATTTCTGCTTTTTAATGTGAATAATATTTTAAACTTAAATAAGGCGTATTGTTGAAAAGCATTATGCTTAATGTTTACAAGTAAAAAGCATATTTTCGTTTATTACAAGTACTGCAAAAGGAAGTAAGTATCAAATTATGAACCTTTTTGCTGAAGATGAATGAATTTTACTACTATTTGAAAGAAACGAATAAGTCTGTAAGGAATTCTCTACATTCGTGACAATTTATCAACTAAAACGTTTCGTATATTTATGTTTAAATCTATATAATGAGTTTGTATATCCAACTGAGGAGGGTGTATGATAGTAATATAGTTACTTTTGCTTTGATTATTCATAATTATTAAAATCATTATATATATATCTACAAGTTAATATAAATAAATCTGAATTTGAGGTGTTGAATATTTTTATATAAACTACTCCCGCCTTCTGTATAGTCTTGGAAATGGTGTTCTTCATAAGTACAGAGTCTACAACTTCGTCTCCAAAACTAGACTTTCTTTAATATTAACATAATAGATATATATATTTATAGATAAGTAAACATACAACTTTTCACACAAAAAATGTAAAAATGAAAAGGCGTAGCACGTAAAAGACAAAGGAATCAAAATAAAACTATGGCATAAACTACAACGTAGGAATGGTAAAAGCTGTCTCTGAAGAAATATACACAGAATTGTCTTCCTCATATGCATTCTTGATTTAACATTGTGCTTATATAGAGAAATAATAATTAAACAAACGATTAATATAATTCTTACTAAAATATCGTAGTAAGCAATTTACTCAAGTAGTTCAAAATTCCATAGTATTTAGACTGTAACTTACTTGAATATATAATGACACATAAAGCCACAAAACTCTTCTTTCTTCATTTAGGTGGATATTATAGGACTGGCAGAAATTGGGAAATTAGCAGTTGCTAACATCCAAGTCCGTATACAGTACACGTCAACAACACAAATTGTCACAACTCAACATACGCAGTTTACAGAGGATCAGTCATCTGGAATATCAACAGGATTTTTCGATCATTCTAACATTTCCACACTGAACAATGAAACGACTAATATAGCAGAATCGGGAGACACACGAACTGACTATATGACAACTGTAAACCTCTCCTCGGGCGAAACGTTTTCTACTATCCAATTGTATACAACACAGGTAATAACATCAACACCACAAGATGTAAGTAAAATAATTTCAATAAGCACAGTAGAAGAAACACCATATGCTTCAGCTTCAACAAAACATTTTGATCTAACTTCACATATAGATAACTTCACCACAGGAACGAATAAATACAAATTAAAATCCACAGCAGAAAATATCAATGAACAATATTCTGTAGATACAGTGACACAAGATTACATTTCTTCAACAATAACCAGCACAATACCAAGTGTAAAAAGCTCTGAAACGACCTCTACCACTCAGAAATTAGTATCAAAAATGGAAAATGTGAGCGAAACATCCCTTGAAAGTACAAAGGACGAAACATCAAAAACAACTTTCTCTTCCCCAAACTCCAGCACAGAGCCGAGTATAAATACCTCCACAATACAATCTTCTACATCAAAATACAGCATAGAACCTAGTATACCCAGCTCCAGTGAACAAATAATCACTCCGACCCTGTTAACAACAACAACGCTTACAACTGAAACAAATTCTGTACTTAAATCTGGAGGAACGTCTGTCTTCACTCAAGTGCTAAATACACATAGTTCTAGTAAAGTATCTACCACTGGGACAGCATCGTCAACAAAGGAAAATATAAATGAAATCTCCTCTTTAAATACAACGAGAAAAATATTAAAAACGTCTACTTCACCCGAAACGTTCAGTACTACGCAGGCGACAGAAAGTAGCTCAACACCATCTACTGCCCAATCACTAAGAACAACAGAACATGCTAGTGAAACATCGTCTGTTCATCTAACTAAAGGAACAACAAAAGTCTCGAATTTTTCGCCAACGTTCAGCACAACCGAAAGTATGTATACCTTCACTAGAAAACCCACAACACAGAAAGTAATTTCAACAGAGAAAGATACGATTGGATCATCATCTGAAAGTACAATAAACAAAATATTAGGAACTTCCTTTTATGCTGAAACATTAAACACAGAATCTAGCATACACATATCAAATGAAAAAATAATAACACCGACAGTGATAACATCAACGACTGACACAGGTGAACCCAGATCTGTACTTACATCCGAAGGATCTCCTAGATCTGTCTTCACTGAAGTGCCAAATACACATAGTTCTAGTACAGTATCTACCCCTTGGACAACATCGTCAACAAAGGAAGATATAAGTGAAATCTCCTCTTTACATACAACTCAAAAAATATCAAGAACGTCTACTTCACCAGAAACGTTCAGTACAGCGCAGGCTACAGAAAGTAGCTCAACACCATCTACTGCCCAATCATTAAGAACAACAGAACATGCTAGTGAAACATCGTCTGTTCATCTAACTGAAGGAACAATAAAAGGCTCCAGTTTTTCGCCAACGTTCAGCACAACCGAAAGTATGTATACCTCCAGTAGAAAACCCACAACACAGAAAGTAATTTCAACAGAGAAAGATACGATTGGAGCATCATCTGAAAGTACAATAAACAAAATATTAGGAACTTCCTTTAATACCGAAACATTAAACACAGAACCTAGCATACACATATCAAGTGAAAAAATAATAACACCGACAGTGATAACATCAACGACTGACACAGGTGAACGAAGATCTGTACTTACATCCGAAGGAACTCCTACATCTGTCTTCACTGAAGTGCCAAATACACATAGTTCTAGTAC
>NW_013666722.1:0-3994 GCF_000517525.1 Limulus polyphemus | reverse complement strand
GTACTAGAACTATGTGTATTTGGCACTTCAGTGAAGACAGATGTAGGAGTTCCTTCGGATGTAAGTACAGATCTTCGTTCACCTGTGTCAGTCGTTGATGTTATCACTGTCGGTGTTATTATTTTTTCACTTGATATGTGTATGCTAGGTTCTGTGTTTAATGTTTCGGTATTAAAGGAAGTTCCTAATATTTTGTTTATTGTACTTTCAGATGATGCTCCAATCGTATCTTTCTCTGTTGAAATTACTTTCTGTGTTGTGGGTTTTCTACTGGAGGTATACATACTTTCGGTTGTGCTGAACGTTGGCGAAAAACTGGAGCCTTTTATTGTTCCTTCAGTTAGATGAACAGACGATGTTTCACTAGCATGTTCTGTTGTTCTTAATGATTGGGCAGTAGATGGTGTTGAGCTACTTTCTGTAGCCTGCGCTGTACTGAACGTTTCTGGTGAAGTAGACGTTCTTGATATTTTTTGAGTTGTATGTAAAGAGGAGATTTCACTTATATCTTCCTTTGTTGACGATGTTGTCCAAGGGGTAGATACTGTACTAGAACTATGTGTATTTGGCACTTCAGTGAAGACAGATGTAGGAGTTCCTTCGGATGTAAGTACAGATCTTCGTTCACCTGTGTCAGTCGTTGATGTTATCACTGTCGGTGTTATTATTTTTTCACTTGATGTGTGTATGCTAGGTTCTGTGTTTAATGTTTGGGTATAAATGGAAGTTCCTAATATTTTGTTTATTGTACTTTCAGATGATGCTCCAATCGTATCTTTCTCTGTTGAAATTACTTTCTGTGTTGTGGGTTTTCTACTGGAGGTATACATACTTTCGGTTGTGCTGAACGTTGGCGAAAAACTGGAGCCTTTTATTGTTCCTTCAGTTAGATGAACAGACGATGTTTCACTAGCATGTTCTGTTGTTCTTAGTGATTGGGCAGTAGATGGTGTTGAGCTACTTTCTGTAGCCTGCGTTGTTTTGAACGTTTCTGGTGAAGTAGACGTTTTTGATATTTTTTGCACTGAGGAGATTTCACTTATATCTTCCTTTGTTGAAGATGCTGTCCCAGGGGTAGATACTGTACTAGAACTATGTGTATTTGGCACTTCAGTGAAGACAGATGTAGGAGTTCCTTCGGATGTAAGTACAGATCTTCGTTCACCTGTGTCAGTCGTTGATGTTATCACTGTCGGTGTTATTACTTTTTCACTTGATGTGTGTATGCTAGGTTCTGTGCTTAATGTTTGGGTATAAATGGAAGTTCCTAATATTTTGTTTATTGTACTTTCAGAGGATGATCCAATCGTATCTTTCTCTGTTGAAATTACTTTCTGTGTCATGGGGTATCTACTGGAGGTATACATACTTTCGGTTTTGGTGAACGTTGGCGAAAAATTGGAGACTTTTGTTGTTCCTTCAGTTAGATGAACAGACGATGTTTCACTAGCATGTTCTGTTGTTCTTAGTGATTGGACAGTAGATGGAGTTGAGCTACTCTCTGTACCCTGCGTTGTGCTGAACATTTCTGGTGAAGTAGACGTTTTTGATATTTTTTGCGTTGTATGTAAAGAGGAGATTTCACTTCCAGTAGAAAACCCACAACACAGAAAGTAATTTCAACAGAGAAAGATACGATTGGATCATCATCTGAAAGTACAATAAACAAAATATTAGGAACTTCCTTTTATGCCGAAACATTAAACACAGAATCTAGCATACACATATCAAATGAAAAAATAATAACACCGACAGTGATAACATCAACGACTGACACAGGTGAACGAAGATCTGTACTTACATCCGAAGGATCTCCTAGATCTGTCTTCACTGAAGTGCCAAATACACATAGTTCTAGTACAGTATCTACCCCTTGGACAACATCGTCAACAAAGGAAGATGTAAGTGAAATCTCCTCAACGCAAAAAATATCAAAAACGTCTACTTCACCAGAAACGTACAGTACAACGCAGGCTACAAAAAGGAGCTCAACACCATCTACTGCTCAATCACTAAGAACAAAAGAACATGCTAGTGAAACATCGTCTGTTCATCTAACTGAAGGAACAACAAAAGTATCCAATTTTTCGCCAACGTTCCGCACAACCGAAAGTATGTATACCTCCAGTAGAAAACCCACAACACAGAAAGTAATTTCAACAAGGGAAGATACAATTGGAACATCATCTGACAGAACAATAAACAAAATATTAGGAACTTCCATTTATACTCAAACATTAAGCACAGAACCTAGCATACACACATCAAGTGAAAAAATAATAACACCGACAGTGATAACATCAACGACTGACACAGGTGAACCAAGATCAAGACATACATCCGAAGGAACTTCTACATCTGTCTACACTAAATTGCCAAATACACATAGTTTTAGTACAGTATCTACCAATGGGGCAGCATCGTCAACAAAGAGAGATATGAGTGAAATCTCCTTTTTACATACAACGCAAAAAATATCAGAAACGTCTATTTCACCAGAAATGTTCAGCACAACGCAGGGTACAGAAAGTAGCTCAACTCCATCTACTGCCCAATCACTAAGAACAACAGAGCAAGTTAGTGAAACATCGTCTGTTCATCTAACTACAGGAACAACAAAAGTCTCCAATTTTTCGCCAACGTTCCGCACAACCGAAAGTATGTATACCTCCAGTAGATACCCCACGACACAGAAAGTAATTTCAACAAGGGAAGATACGATTGGAACCTCATCTGAAAGTACAATAAACAAAATATTAGGAACTTCCACTTATACCCAAACATTAAGCACAGAACCTAGCATACACACATCAAGTGAAAAAATAATAACACCGACAGTGATAACATCAACGACTGACACAGGTGAACCAAGATCTGTACTTACATCCGAAGGAACTCCTACATCTGTCTTCACTGAAGTGCCAAATACACATAGTTCTAGTACAGTATCTACCCCTGGGACAGCATTGTCAACAAAAGAAGATATAAATGAAATCTTCTCAACGCAAAAAATATCAAAAACGTCTACTTCACCAGAAACGTTCAAAACAACGCAGGCTACAGAAAGTAGCTCAACACCATCTATTGCCCAATCACTAAGAACAACAGAACATGCTAGTGAAACATCGTCTGTTCATCTAACTAAAGGAACAACAAAAGTCTCGAATTTTTCGCCAACGTTCAGCACAACCGAAAGTATGTATACCTCCAGTGGATACCCCACGACACAGAAAGTAATTTCAACAAGGGAAGATACGATTGGAACATCATCTGAAAGAACAATAAACAAAATATTAGGAACTTCCATTTATACCCAAACATTAAGCACAGAACCTAGCATACACACATCAAGTGAAAAATCTATAACACCGACAGTGATAACATCAACGACTGACACAGGTGAACCAAGATATTTATTTACATCCGAAGGAACTGCTAGATCTATTTTCACTGAAGTGCCAAATACACATAGTTCTAGTACAGTATCTACCCCTTGGACAGCATCTTCAACAAAGGAAGATACAGGTATACATACTTTCGGTTGTGCTGAACGTTGGCGAAAAATTCGAGACTTTTGTTGTTCCTTCAGTTAGATGAACAGACGATGTTTCACTAACGTGCTCTGTTGTTCTTAGTGATTGGGCAGTAGATGGAGTTGAGCTACTTTCTGTACCTTGCGTTGTGCTGAACATTTCTGGTGAAGTAGACGTTTCTGATATTTTTTGCGTTGTATGTAAAGAGGAGATTTCACTCATATCTTTCTTTGTTGACGATGCTGCCCCATTGGTAGATACTGTACTAAAACTATGTGTATCTGGCACTTCAGTGTAGAGAGATGTAGAAGTTCCTTCGGATGTATGTCTTGATCTTGGTTCACCTGTGTCAGTCGTTGATGTTATCACTGTCGGTGTTATTAATTTTTCACTTGATGTGTGTATGCTAGGTTCTGTGTTTAATGTTTGGGTATAAATGGAAGTTCCTAATATTTTGTTTA
>NW_013666721.1:346742-351905 GCF_000517525.1 Limulus polyphemus | reverse complement strand
AACAGTTTTGATGTTCTTTTCTCATTATTCTATTACGTTTTTATTGTGTTGTCAATACCTAAGAAATCAATAAACATACCCAACAATAAGTCAGATTAATTATTAACAGTTTTGATGTTCTTTTCTCATTATTCTATTACGTTTTTATTGTTTTGTCAATACCTAAGAAATCAATAAACATTCCTAGCAATAAGTCAGATTAATTATTAACAGTTTTGATGTTCTTTTCTCATTATTCTATTACGTTTTTATTGCTTTGTCAATATCTAAGAAATCAATAAACATTCCTAGCAATAAGTCAGATTAATTATTAACAGTTTTGATGTTGTTTTCTCATTATTCTATTACGTTCTTATTGTTCTATCAATATCTAAGGCTAACGAGGGAAGCAAACTATGTTTCAATGACCATTTTATGGATTAGAAAATAATAATATTGTTGGTTACTCTGATGGTTTTTAATATGATAAAATGTTTTTAACTATACTTTAATTTCAGAACAGTTTCTGAGAATATAATATGCTATTTCAGTCAGTACATCGGAAGACACGGGTATATAAATGGACACTTAATCACTATTTTCGTTTGTAAATAGAAGAAACTGGCTATTCAAGGAGTGTCTATATAAGTTATGATAACATATATATATTTTCAATATTTATGAAATTAATATCTTTTTTTTTATGAAAGCAAGTAATGGTGTTTTGAAAGTGTTAGGTAACTTTTACTTTACTTGTAGTTAACCACAAAACTACACAATGGGCTATCTGTGCTCTGCCCACAACGGGTATCGAAACCCGGTTTCTAACGTTGTAAGCCGCAGACATACCACTGTGGCATTGGGATGTGTGGCTTTTTCCTTAATATATGAGAGTCATGAGTGCAGCGATTATAGGATAGTTTTATTAGATAACTTATTGATATTATTGAAAAGAAACACATAAAAACCGGTGGTTTTATGTCATCAGTATTTAATAAATACTTAATTTAATATTTTCTAAAATCGTTGGTTCATTCTTTATATATTTTTTTCTTCTGGTTCCAAGCTCCTCAATGGGCTATCTGCTCAGAATCCATCAGGGGGATTCGAACCAAGGATTTTAGGAAACTAACCGTTGGACCATCGGAATAACCTGGATATGTTTGTTAAAGCAATTTATTTTCATATTTAAGACACAGAGAAATTATTGGTTCAATTTCATCTGGACGGCTTATCTATCACGCAAGTCACTTTTATTTAGTGTTAAAAATTGATCCGAAATAGAAACTCCTGCATAATACCGAAAAAAAAAATCCTACAGCACGATTTTCCAATGGAAGTCAAAGCTCGGCGTCTTGCTTTTTTGTGTGCACTTTCATATTCTAAGTCATTAGAGACCTCAATCTTTCACGTTTACTTGATTGAATTTTTCCCCCTTAAACCTGAGTATCTGATTTCTCAGTGATCAAAAACATCTTAAAACTGCATAGAGGGTTACGTAAGTTGTTAAAGTTCTGCATAATTAGCAGCGTTTGCAAAATGTGACTTCTGAAGACAAAACTTATATTTTTATTTATTTGAATAATTCAGTTCAATTTACAAAATATAAATAATAAATTGATTACCAAGTTATAATGTAAGCTTTTTTTGAAATGACTATAAGTTTTTTATTCATCCTCTATCCTTACTCTCGTTACTGCTTTACAATCCTTCTATTTATCCCCTCTTGATATCATGATATTTATGCTTTATATATTTAGATAACATTTCAGACTGTACTAAAGGTAAACTTAAACACGTGTTCGACAAATGTAAGTTTATCAGAGCCTTAATTTAAAAAACAAAAAAGTGGTATGGTCTGTTGCAGTGACGAGTAGTCTCATAATTAAAAATAACCGTTTGGAATTGTTATATACAATCTAGTGAACACATTGAAAATAATAGCTTTAGAGATATCGATAAAATTTATAGAGATGTATTCTACGGAACTAAGGTAAGTATATTTAGCATACGAAACTGTCAAGATGAGGTAGAAGAAATAAAAAAAATGGCATTCGTTTTATTGATAATATTTATTAGGGAATTCAGAAAGATGACAAAAAGTATGTTGGATGTAGCCTTGTTAAATGAAGGTAATCAAATTGTTTGAAGACCAGTAAATTAAGACTTATAAGGAGGAAAGTATAAAATAATTGTATAGAATATATTTTGTGAGTGAAGAAACAGGAATGCTTTCGTACAATATATCATAATTTAATATACTAAGATGACTAATAAATATACATATACTCTTTAAACTGAAAAAAAATATTAATGCTTACATATATTTAAACTGTTTTGGAGCATCTTTACGTCGTTACAGTCCAACTCACCACGTCCGGTCATACTTTATCTCCGACCGATCTTCTTGAAAGTAGCCCTGCATCGTACCAATCATTGTAAAAGGCTCCGTCGAAATTACCCCCCCCCCCAGTGGCACAGTGGTATGTCTGTGGACTTACAACGCTAGAATCCGAGTTTCGATACCCGTGGTGGGCTGTGCACAGATAGCTCATTGTGTAGCTTTGTGCTTAATTACAAATAAAACAAAACCGTCGAAATGGAGTCATGTCTAAAGCACAACGTTCCTCCCTGCTGGATTTACGCAAGTCATATAGCTTTTTCACGGACCATTATGTTAGTGAATTTTCATCATGTTAAAGAAAGCTGTACTCCGCTTACAATGGCTAAGATGCGACGTATTGCAGGTCTCTTTTTGAATGGTCCCGATCCCACAAGTCGATCCATGTTTCTTTGTTTTCCTGTACTATTATGTACAGGATGTAGCCTCATCTAGGAAATTCAAAATCCTCGATGTGAACGTATACTTTTGATCAGAGTGTATGAATATTTTGCGCCCGAAAGCAGTCAGTTTCAATAGCATCACACTACAAACGTAATCGACAAACAGCATTAAAATGTACTTCTGATACATGCTGTTCCACTGTTACTTTATATCGGCTGTGGTATTTTCAAAATCGTTTTAACTTAATACATTCAATACTCTGTTTATAATTTTCATGTAGAAACTTATTACTGTCAGGGAAGAAGATAAAGGAAATACTGCTCATATTATTTCAATATTTATATGAAAACATATAACAAATTTAATTCATATCCTGGTTTCTCTATTTATGCTTAAATATTAATTTGGACGTGAATTATTATAATACACTAGTTTGGTTTCAATTTCGCGCAAAGCTACACGAGGGCTGTCTGCGCTAACCACCCCCTGATTTAGTAGCGATAGACTAACGGGAAGGCAGCTGATCAACACCACCCAGCGCCAAATCTTGGGCTACTCTTTTACCAACGAATATTGGGATTGATCATCATATTATAACGCTCCCATCGCTGAAAGGGCGAACATCTTCTGTGACGGGGATTCGAACCTGTGATTCTCAGATTATGAGTCAAGTGTCCTAACTACGCCATTACAGGTTGCAAAGCTATATAATGGGCTATCTATGCCATGCTAATTGCAAGGCTTGAACCCTGCACTTTATTGTTGGAAGCGCGCTAGTGGTGTTCTGAAAAATTACAGTATTTCCTATATTTCAGCGTTGTGAGAGGATGTAGTTGTAGTAGTTTTGTAAAACAGATTTTAAAGCTGTTTTTAGGAAGTAGTGAAAGTTATGTCCATGAAGATTTTGATTATTTTAAATCAAACTACTAAAACAAGTTACAGTTTGAACGTCAAAAGTTGGCGAAAAAATAGGCCTAATGTTTGTGATAATGTTTCTGCTAGATTTGCCATTTTTTTCTATTTTGTCCTGAATTTGTCCATTAAAGGATTTAAATCAGTGATAGTGTAATGTAGAAGATAGCATATAAATATCTGAAATGCGTTATTACACACTTTTGAATTGGAGTTAGGAATGGAAAATTAACAGAAATGTGTAATCTATATAAATATAAGAGTATTGTCTTGTTGTATGTCCATGTAATTACTTCGCAGAGTGGGGATATTTTATGGGCGTTTTTTTACCACTACTTCGCCTGTTGATGGAAGATCACCAAATTTGGCATGAAGGTTTGTTCGGTCCATGCGGAGATACATGCAAATTTGCGATTTCACATTTTGTGTTTTGCAGTTTTTATGGGCGTTTTTTTTTTACAATTACAATATAAAGGAAGCAACTTTTCATGTCCTAAGATAACCTTTCATTGGTTTTATTTTTATCACAAGTCTTAATTCTACTGATAATATGTTCTCAGTTATATATAATAGTTGTAAAAGAAAAAGCTACAGACTGAATTATTTGTGCTATTTCCATCACGAGTATCGAACCCCGGATTTTAGCGTTATAAAACGAAAGATTTACCACTGAGTCACTAGGGGGGTAATTATTGGATGGTTTAATGTATCAAAATTAGTTTTGAAATTCTCCTTCCTGAAGGATATTCAAATATTTGAAGGAACTACTTCGACTTAGTCTGATATTAATTATATATTTCTTTAGCCAGCCTTTTTAAGCTAACGTAAGATCCATATTGTATATAGACAAAGACAATTATATATGAGCCTTGATTTTTGTGGGAGAATATATCGGCTTCATCTAAACTTACTAATATTATAAGTGTTATATTGTAAAAGACATAATTTGGTAGAGTAAAATGAAAAACCAATATTTCTTTTGATGATAAAGTAATATAACATCATAATAATGAACTAGAAATTAATACATTGTGTAAACCTACTTCCTGACATTTTTAACTTGAGCTTCAAATTAATTATCACTATGAAATTAATTAATTTCTAAGTAGAGCACATACGTAATGTTAAACATTTTAATGTTTGTTGAAGGAAACTTAGTGAACTTATCGAAAAATATCAAGTAAATGTTGATTATTCTCACACAATTAATAAAAACACAAGAAAAACAAAAGCGAACAAAAATGTGTTGCAATAATTAAAATCAAATGATCTAGGCCTAATTCGTTTCGGCAACAAAACGTCTGGGTAAATACATTCTGACTATTTTAACTCGCACAATATACATATTTATCCTATTTTGTTGTTATAATATAATTAATTCATATTAATTAATAATTAAAATAATTAAAATCAAATGATCTAGGCCTAATTCGTTTCGGCAACAAAACGTCTGGGTAAATACTATTCTGTACTATTTTAACTCGCAC
>NW_013666721.1:344828-345864 GCF_000517525.1 Limulus polyphemus | reverse complement strand
ATATATATATATATATATACAGCTAATATCTTATTATGTACATAAAAGAAATAGCATATACGTATTTTAGATATTAGAAATAAATACTCAAAATAAATCCGTGCAATACATCTACATCATTAAGAGCCTTATATTATACGTATGCATATATATATGGAAATAGTTAATGGTTTCAGTGTTAAGTATTGACTTGGAACAATCTGGTCTAATTGACTTCCGTGAGATAATTACATTGACCTTTCAATGATATGTTTGCGTGTTATGCTAGTGAAATAAACATTGATAATAGCACAAAAATTTGTAGCTGATATACTTTCCTTATAATCATTACACTAACGTCTATAATTCATACGATTCGTTTTCTCACAATGTAAAATGTGTTACTAAAATTATTGTTGTATTTACATCCAATAGTAATTCTAAATTATTGTTGTATTTTCATCCAATAATAATTCTGAGTTATTGTTGTATGTTCTTCCAATAGTAATTCTGAATGATTGTTGTATTTTCATCCAATAATAATTCTGAATTATTGTTGTATGTTCTTCCAATAGTAATTCTGAATGTTCATAGTATTAGTCACAAAGACACATTTTACGTCAATTGATAAAATATTTTGAATTTCGGTATTCGTTCCAGCAAATGAACAAATAATGATGTTTATTTTGATGTAATTTTTCATATGCGAATAACATTCTATTGAAAATTATTTTTACTGAGTGATAACGCAAAACATTTTTTTTATATTTTGTGGCAGTATAAACAGAACCCGGTAAACAATGGAATAATTTTCTTTGGAAGAGAATTTGACAAAACCCGGTAAACAATGGAATAATTTTCTTTGGAAGAGAATTTGACAAAATCCAGTAAACAATGGAATAATTTTCTTTGGAAGAGAATTTGACAAAACCCGGTAAACAATGGAATAATTTTCTTTGGAATAGAATTTGACAAAACCCGGAAAACAATGGAATAATTTTCTTTGGAAGAGAATTTGACAAAACCCGGTAAACAATGGAATAATTTTCTTTGGAAT
>NW_013666721.1:342602-344063 GCF_000517525.1 Limulus polyphemus | reverse complement strand
TGAAAGGACGAGCATGTTTGGTGGGACGGGGATTCGAACCCGCGACCCTCAGATTGCGAGTCGAGAGCCACCTGGCTATGCCGGGCCAGAAGATTTCTGATTCACTCTTTGTACCATTCACTAAATATCTGAAATTTTAGACTCAATAATAGAAAAGCCATTATTGTATTTAGTTTATTTTTCAGAAGTATTTTTGACACTATAAAGTTGTTCTTTTGGAATATCTCTAAAGTACCCTGCATAGATAGAATAAGCTCTAATATTAATGGCTGAATATGTAAATATGATATTAACTGAAAAACTACTATTAATATTTACATACAAATGATAGTTATGTTAAATATAATGTCTTCAATATCTTTAACACTGAATTTCCTTCATATGAAAAAGATCATTAAGAAACTTTAAGAGAGTTTAAATTTAATACCAAAATTGAATAAATTTATAGGAATTTAAAAATATAGATAATAAAAACTTTTCAACCGATACGTATATATGTATATATATTTCTAGTATATAGGTGGCGATGTGGAATATTTGAGCTGTATTGGGGTTACTCTGGTGACTATTTGTAGATACAGCTTATTGTTGTCATACATTACATATTTTGTACGCTTTGTAACCGTATAAACTGTAGTGATTTAAATATAATTCTCGTAATCTTACAATGGCCACTTTTCCTAGTAAAATCCTTCTTTATGACACAGGCGAGGAAACAAAGTTATACACTACTGGAATGTTAACGACAACTAAAGTAAAATTATCTATAATAACCACGTAATACGGGCTTAGATGTATAAGAAAAACAAAGTTTTGTTTCCATAAACTTTTATAAGATGATAAAGAATAACAGTTAAACGTTAACTCGAGCTTTACTAGAGAAATGTTAAACAGACGAATAACCGTTCTTTGGTAGACTCAAAACAAATATTTCTACCTCCCTTTATTTACCCATTATAATAAGGCCCCAAACTGATAAACATTATTAGGTGTCACATTTGGAACAATATAAGGGATGAGTTATGATGTTTTTAATACTGTTGATTATGGAGCTTATTTTGATTTTCTCAAGCCAGAAAATGTTTCGTCACTAAAAATACTAAGAACATTAATTTGAAGTATGAGTAATTAAAAACATAAAGTGATCTGTGTTTATAAATTTGATGTTACTGTAAACTAATGAATACCATTCACAAGTGTTCTATTAGTACGCAGTAATAGCGTTTCTGGGCCCGGCATGGCCAGGTGGTTAGGGCGCTCGACTCGCAATCTGCGGGTCGCGGGTTCGAATCCCCATCACACCAAACATGTTCGCCCTTTCAGCCGTGGGGGCGTTATAATGTGACGGTCAATCCCATTATTCGTTGGTAAAATAGTAACCCAAGAGTTGGCAGTGGGTGGTGACGACTAGCTGCCTTCCCTCTAGTCTTACACTGCTAAATTAGGGACGGCTAGCGCAGA
>NW_013666721.1:339354-341815 GCF_000517525.1 Limulus polyphemus | reverse complement strand
CATAGCGAAGTTGGTATGAAAATGTAGGTGTTAATGGCTATGAATAACATAGAATAAACCAGCAGTCAGAAACAATGGTAAAGTAATACACTGCTAAATTAGGGACGGCTAGCGCAGATAGCCCTCGTGTAGCTTTGCGCGGAATTCAAAACAAACAATAGCGTTTCTAGAGAAATGTATATATTCCAAGTTTCTTTACTAGGTAGATTTTTTGTAAGGATTTATTCCAAAACAAAATTAAAAAAATATGAAATGCTTATAAGTAACAGCAAACTAATAATGTTAAGATTAAGGACGTAAAATATAAGCCAAAAAGGGAGATTAGGCCCTGAAGTCAATATTTGTGTTGAAACATTAAGATGTTTTAGCTTTTGAATAATCTTGAACATGAACATCCTATTAGAATCGACCTAAATCATGTAGATATTAACCACTTTGTGGAAGGTTGAAAGACTGAGAGATTAAAAGTAGATAAGGTACTAAAACTAGAACATATTTTCCCCAGGTTTTAAGAAAGGCAAAAGAACAGAAATGTGTGTCATTAATATATTTTTGACAGGTCAACAGACTTTAGAAAATAGAAAGTACCTGAAGATTGTAGAGTTGTCAATGCTAGTCTTATATAAGTGACAATGTAGCTTATTTAGTGGGAAAAATTATAGAGTCTGATAAAAAAAAAACATTGCAAAAACATTTATTGACATGTTATATCACAATGACCACAATGGACTCACCAAAAGAATATCTTGACTTACTGATGTTATGTCATTTTTTCAAGAATGTTATTGTATGGATGGCGTAAATTCTGTGGACTTAATGCACTAAGATTGTCAAAAGTCTTGTAACAAAGTGACACACAGATGATTAGCTAAGAAAATCACATCGTTAGATGATAGGGTAAGCATAATGTATACAGACACAAAAAATGTATAAAATACACATTACCCCTTACATATTAGCTTTGTATTTATTTACATCTTTCCCTTCTGTTTCTCTTTCACAGGCCCTGCATGGCCACGTGGTTAGGGCGCTGGAATCGCAATCTGAGGGTCGCAGATTCGAATTCCCGCCTCATCAAACATACTCGCCCTTTTAGCGCGGGGGCGTTATAACGTAACGGTCAATCCCACTATTCTTTGATAATAGAGTAGCCCAAGAGTTGGCGGTGGGTGGTGATGACTAGCTGCCTTCCTTCTACTCTTTCACTACTAAATTAGGAACGGCTAGCACAGATTTCCCTCGTGTAGCTTTGCGCAAAATTCAACACAAACAATTCTCTTGCACGTACATTCTTTCTTTACAACGTTAAACGTCAGTATTGTTTTGCATTTTTTGCATTGTCACATTTTTTTAGTGATATTAGAATCTACTCTGTATATTGGACTTTAATAAACATCACCTGACTAAGGCTTTAGGCCCGAAACGTTGTGCCAAATAAAAGTTTATCTATATTTTATTACCATCGTATCTAGCGTTGTTTTTCTTTCTTAAACTATGGGGTAAGCGCAGTTAATTGATTTATAGGATGAGATAAATAAAAAAATATTATTATCAATAAAGTCCAGTTAAACTTAACCGTCGTCAGGAAATATATACCTTAAGTGTCGATCATTTGGTCTTTATTTTGCTTTATTTGAATATGTAAATGCTATTGTTAAGAACATAATAAGTAAATTAGTTTGAAGATGACATTAAACTATTGAACATATCTGGCTGTATTGCGAATGTTGAGGTACTGCGGATATACTTGAACCAATTGGTCAGTGGATAAGCTGTTGCAAAAGATCTTTATTGATGGTAAGTGTGAAATAATGCCTTTACACACGTTTACTATAAATAATAATCCATCCAATAACATGCCTGAACTAAAGGATCTTGGAATAGTAGTTAAGTCAACGACACAGTGATCTGATGCTAACAGTAAGGTAAAAGAGGTAATTATCTATTTACAATAATTACTAGTTAGGATTCATTTGGAATATGTTTACTTATAAATAATAATCCATCCAATAACATGCCTGAACTAAAGGATCTTGGAATAGTAGTTAAGTCAACGACACAGTGATCTGATGCTAATAGTAAGGTAAAAGAGGTAATTATCTATTTACAATAATTACTAGTTAGGATTCATTTGGAATACTCTGCACAGTTTTGGTCTTATCTAAGAAAGGATACCAACGTATTGGAGAACATTCGTAGGAGACCTACTACGATGATTCTGGATGGTCTTATCTAAGAAAGGATACCAACGTATTGGAGAACATTCGTAGGAGACCTACTAGGATGATTCTGGATGGTCTTGTCTAAGAAAGGATACTAACGTATTGGAGAACATTCGTAGGAGACCTACTAGGATGATTCTGGATGGTCTTGTCTAAGAAAGGATACTAACGTATTGGAGAACATTCGTAGGAGACCTACTAGGATGATTCTGGATGGTCTTGTCTAAGAAAGGATACTA
>NW_013666721.1:337698-338521 GCF_000517525.1 Limulus polyphemus | reverse complement strand
ACATATATAGTTTCAGATGCCAGTACGTATATACACATATATAGTTTCACTAACGTATTGGAGAACATTTGTAGGAGACCTATTAGGATGATTCTGGAGATGAAAAGCTATTTTTATTGGATACATTCTGATCTCTAAACTTTTTTGTTCAGAAAGGAAGAGTAAGAGGTGATCTTATTGTTGTTCGTTTCTTCTTTGTTTTGAGATCAAGCTATACAATACACTATCTGTCTTCTGTCCGACACGGAGAATTGAGCCCTGGATTTTAGCGTTTTAAGTCCTTGACTTTATCTCTAGTAGATCTTATTCAAGTTTACAAAATTATCCGGGGGATCTGATTTCTTGATGTTATATTATGATAATTATTTGGAGAACAAAATATAATCTAAAGATTTGGAAAAATACAAACTAGGTTCCAACTAAAACAGTTTCATTTTACTAATAGGGTGATAAGCTTATGGTATGAGTAGCCTCAGGCAGTAGTAAAAGTCGATACGCTAATTTTTTTTCATGAAGTCATTTGATGGTACTTAAAATCTAAAGGCTGGATTTAATTTCTCTTTTTGTAAGGAGTAGGAGTGCAAGAACAGTCTTGAAGAACCAAATTGTCTTTTGTTTTCAGTATACTTTCTTATATAATGACACTAAGTTTATAATATATTTTATTACTTTATATTTGTAGTAATATAAAACGATAACAAGAGATTGGAAATATAAAGTACCCAAAAAAGTATTTTCGTGTGTGTAGACGTACTGGCATCTGAAACTATGTATGTGTGTGTATATATACGTACTGAAATCTATCCTTTCTTAGACAAGACCA
>NW_013666721.1:334644-337187 GCF_000517525.1 Limulus polyphemus | reverse complement strand
ATATATGTGTATATACGTACTGGCATCTGAAACTATATATGTGTATATACGTACGGGCATCTGAAACTCTATATGTGTACCCGTACTGGCATCTGAAACTCTATATGTGTATATATACGTACCGGCATCTGAAACTATATATGTGTATATACGTACTGGCATCTACAGATGTATTTTTTCTACATTCATGTTATTTTTAACATTGTGTCTAGAAATCAGAGGTGTTCATTCAACATTCATGTTATTTTTAACATTGCGTCTAGAAATCAAAGGTGTGCATTCAACATTCATGTTATTTTTAACATTGCGTCTAGAAATCAGAGGTGTGCAATAGAAGCATTACAGATCATCAATTTTTCAATATAGAGAAAAAACTTCTACAGTTAACTTTCCATTTCAACATATTGAAGTTTTGTGTCAAATTTACCGTTTATACCGAGACAAATGTTAATCGTCCAATGAAATACAACAAGAACGTGTATATTTAGTAGATATATATATGTATTTTTAATCGTATTTTGTACCTAACTAATCTTTACTATGATAAGTGTAAAAATTGATAATGTTCGCTCTCGACGAAGTCATTTTGTACTTGGTGAGCTAGTGATACAAATTTGGAGCTAAACTAATTAATATTCACAAGTGTAAAAATTTATAATGTTCGCTCTCGACGAAGCCATCTTGTACTTGGTGAGCTAGTGATACAAATTTGGAGTTAAACTAATTAATATTCACAAGTGTAAAAATTGATAATGTTCGCTCTCGACGAAGTCATCTTGTACTTGGTGAGCTAGTGATATAAATTTGGAGCTAAACTAATTAATATTCACAAGTGTAAAAATTGATAATGTTTGTTCTCGACGAAGCCACCTTGTACTTGGTGAGCTAGTGATACAAATTTGGAGTTAAACTAATTAATATTCACAATTTAAATTAGAAATCAGCTGCTTTGTTTTCAAGTTTTGTGAAAAATTAAATTGAACAGCACATGACAGACAGACAAACAAGTACACATAAAAAATACCACATTTCAATAAAATCACTTTTAAAATATCCAAAATCATTAAATTCCGAAAAGGGATTTCAAAAACAAAATATTTGTAACTTTAGTTTCTTGTAAAAAAACTGAGATAGTTTTATGATTTTTTACCAGCAATTTGACCATAAAAATTATCATATGTAAAAATAAAATGATAAACTAGTTGCTCTACACTGTGATGTGCAAAAAAAAATTTGATGCCAATTAACAAACGCACGTCAACCGTGATACAATCAATTGTTATAGCGATATAAACTCGTAGGTTAGTTGTGTGCGTGTTTTCTAACAATGTAGTTTCCAATCCAAAATGTTCATTGATTTAAATACATTGTTGTATTGAGAACTCGCATACTTATTGTGTGTAGATTGGTAGGTTGTATACAATTTCACACACAGTTTGTGCATAGACCAACACGTTTGTGGTATGCTTTATTAGCCCACAATGATTTTCTTCGTTTATCAAAGCTAGTGTAATCATGGAAACACGCGTAATGCTTAGAACAAAAGTATGTTGTTCAAGCACAATATTTTTTTATGTTGTCTTAGCACAGTTTTCCTGTCTGATTAATTGAGTCTCTTGTAATGATCGTGTATATAAATAGGCAGTATTTATATATTCTCTATGTATATTTGAAAGTGGATGTTTGTTTTTTGACACACGTAAGCTTGTAGCTTTACCTACGGTCCACTGGGACACTAATTTCGTTTAAGTAATTATCAGTTTCTTATGCGTGTACATTGTACGAATAACGAACAGTTAAAATATTTTCAACCTCACATTTCACAAGCACTAAAATCAGATATGATTGGTTTGTTTTGAATTTCGCGCTAATCTACACGAGGGCTATCTGCGCTAGCCGTCCCTAAATGGGAAGGACTAGGGGTAAGGCAGCTAGTTATCACCACCCACAGCCAACTCTTGTGATACTCTTTTACCAACGAATAGTGGGACTGATCGTCACATTACAACGCCCCTAGGGCTAAAAGAGCGAGCATGTTTGGTGGGATGGGGATTCGAACCCGCAACACTCATATTGCGAGCCGAGCGCCCTAACCACCTGGCCATGTCAAGCCCTCAGATAAGAGCACCTACTAATCGGAATACTGGTGCAGACAACGACCTAGTGCGTCAGTTGTTCGAAATAATAATAAGTGAATAAACTTGTTATAAAGTTTAAAAACTTAAACTCACACCTAACAACTGATAGAGTCAAAATATGAACATTTTCTTTGTTTTGAAATGGGATATTATTATAACTTTTTAACTGCATCAGTGAGGATTGATGTTGTAATATTATTTAGGCACATGTTATAAAACCAACTATTCTAAACTCTCAAGGACTATTCTCGTTATTTGAGAAAATGGATTTTCATGTTTACAAACATCTGCAATTTTCCTGTAAAGATAAGTGAAACGGAAATATACAACTCTTCGCAAACCGGAAAGAATAAAACAACTGTTCACAAACCGGAAAGAATAAAACAACTGTTCACAAACCGGAAA
>NW_013666721.1:326035-333717 GCF_000517525.1 Limulus polyphemus | reverse complement strand
TTAGATAGATTATTCAGATTACTATTAACTATAGGTTATTATGAATGTACGTGATTTTAGGAAGAACAAGTACGATAATAAAATCACGGGAAGTCACTTTTAGATAGATTATTCAGATTACTATTAACTATAGGTTATTATGAATGTACGTGATTTTAGGAAGAACAAGTACGATAATAAAATCACGGGAAGTCACTTTTAGATAGATTATTAAGATTACTATGAACTACAGGTTGTTAAAAATGTATATGATTTTAGGAAGAGCAAAGTGTGACAGCACGAAAGCCTTACACTTCTCTAACATATATACCAGTTACTTTACGCCTTCGTTAACCCACCTCACGCCACAAACCAGTACCCTCTACTGGATACCTGTATTACTATCATTTTTCATCAATACGATTATATATATTTATATAATAAACACCCTAATCAAGATGGTTATAACTGTCCCAATATAAAGGTTAAAGTGAACATAAGCTGCATCCTGTTTAGGGATTCTCTAAATGGCCCTAATAATAGGACCGGAATTTTGCTAATAAAAAGTTTGTAAAATACCTTTATTTGTCCTATTAATAGTTAAAAACCCTATATTACAATAGTGTGCAAACACTATAGCGTTTAAACATTTGTCATTGTATGAGACTAATACACACAATAATTGTCGATCTGCTGTAGAAATTATATTGTGATTATCGCAAGTTCGTCGTATAGAAACCTAAATACAAAATTAATACACAAATAACATCTAATCTAAACAAGTTTTAATGCTAATATTAATGTTGTTTCCTTCAGAGTCAATGGCAACTTGGCATCTTCATGGCATTGTGTCTACGTATTTTTGAACGTCTGTGGAGCAATGATTCCATTTTACTTGAAGCTACTTTTCTTTTTTTTTCTTTTTGTACAGTTGGTACTTTGATAAAAAAAAATAGGTGTCACATGTTTCCTACGCTCTTAGTTGATGTGTACATTTTTCTTAAAATCTACGTTTTATTCGGTTTTAGTTAATATAGAGAGCTGATTAAGTAGACAACTTAAGTTCTCCTCACTCTAGCGAACTGAATAGTGGTTCGTGGCTTCTCCGCTTCTTTTGTGAAGGGTCATGTCAGTAAGGCGTGAACAGTGAGCATCCTGGCTTCTTCTGTGTTTGTTTTGTATACAAAGCCATGATCCATTCTGTAGACACAGATTTAGATGTAGATTTCAGTAAGGCGTGAATAGTGAGCAGCCTGGCTTCTTCTGTGTTTGTTTTGTATACAAAGCCATGATCCACTCTGTAGACACAGGTTTAGATATAGATGTTAAGTAAGGCGTGAACAGTGAGCAGCCTGGCTTCTTCTGTGTTTGTTTTGTATACAAAGCCATGATCCACTCTGTAGACACAGGTTTAGATGTAGATTTCAGTAAGGCGTGAATAGTGAGCAGCCTGGCTTCTTCTGTGTTTGTTTTGTATACAAAGCCATGATCCACTCTGTAGACACAGGTTTAGATGTAGATGTAAGTAAGGCGTGAAGAGTGAGCAGCCTGGCTTCTTCTGTGTCGGAGTCAAATGTTTACATAGCGCTGTTAAGAGTTATAAAACAAATTGCAAAAGAACCTCGGCTGTTCAATACGTGCTGTAAACTAGACATTCAACATACACGAGGAAACGAACTGCTATGATATCACATAAAGCAATGGCTTTTGGGGAAGATCAGCAGCGAGAAAGCTCTTACCGAACAAAGAGGATGCATAAAAAAATGGATTTTGCGAAGGAACATGCGTATTTGTCTGTGGATCAGTGGCTCAATATGCTCTGGAGAGAAGATTCCAAATTTGAACTGTTTAATTCCAATCGTCATTCATAAGTTTTCATTAAAACATAAAGAGAGATTGGAGAAGAAGTGCTTTGTGACAAAAGTCAATCATGCAAGAGGTTCTATGATGGTTTGGGGAACTATACCTGAAGATGGTGTTGGCCAACTTAATAAAATTGATGTAATAATGGGTAAATGTATGTATGTATATATGTATATGTCTGTTATACAATCTGAAAATAAGCTCATTGTGCAGAAGGAATATCGATCTTATGTGACTAGAACATTAGGTTCAGGAGATCTTCGTCGAATGGAATAATCCCCTAACTAAAAAGATAAGGATCTGAAATCCATAAATCAAGATTTGTTTCTTCCCAGACACTGACTAAATTCCATACAAAAAAAGGGATGGTTCACAAAAATGATTGTATCACAGTCTGCAATGAAACAGACCATCACAATTACAGTAAAATATGACACAAGCAAGAGTTTACCTAAATTAGGTTACTCGTGCAGGTTCAGTGTGTGACCCCTGAAAGCTAAAACTACAAACTAAAGCTACAAGTTGAAGAGAAAGCAAAAACATAGAAGTCATCTAAGTCACAAAATACAAGTATAGGAAAAAGTTTTGAAATCTGCTAAAATCTGTAATTTCAAGACAAAATCTGGCCTTAAATACAAAACAAACAAAGCCAAGCTGCTTACGGCTCATACCTCACCCACATGACCAAATACCACTCTTGCTCAAGCACAGGGGCAGCTAAGCACCGGATTGTCAAACGATTTGCTGATTGAAAAACAATTCCCGTGGTACATCATGGCTAAATCCACAGCTGTCTTTCTTCCATAAAACAAAATTCCTTTGGCAATAATCATACATAACATACAGGAAGAAACAAAAACTTTTAACATGAAATCATATTAAAACACAAAATAAGCCCTTTCATGTAGAACTACATAAAA
This sequence comes from Limulus polyphemus, assembly GCF_000517525.1. Lineage (NCBI taxonomy): Eukaryota > Metazoa > Arthropoda > Merostomata > Xiphosura > Limulidae > Limulus > Limulus polyphemus. The sequence goes on along the minus strand of NW_013666721.1, from coordinate 330,955 downwards.
CAAACAAAAAAAAGAATAATCGTCTCTTACCAAAACACAAGATAAAAAATAAGCCCTCTTTAACATTCTAAAAAAAATCGTACAGAAGTAATCTTTCGCAATTTGATGTTAGAATTTAAGAAACTACCCTCATGCTGAAACAGAAATGTGGATTCACACAGTGGAATGTACATATATATATATACACTACATATACACTTCACCAATATATATATATACATCTCAAAATGAAACCCTTAACACTTATTATACAAACACATACGAATAAATAATATATATATATACATTACAGAGATACATACAACAGTCCTTTGGCGAACTATATTTTCAAAATGTACATATATATACAGGTCTAATTATGCAAATGAATGAAATAAATTAAAATATAACACCAAATGTACAAATTAGATGGAGAAATTGGAACCACTCACCAAAGGAATCCCCAACACAAGTCTTCCAATGCAACCATGGACGTACAGTGTGCCATGTTGATTTGGCAAATGAGCTCTTTAGCTCTTTCAAAGGCTTTGTGAGCTCGTGCCAGATACTCTTGGAAAAATGCAACTCCTACCCCAGATATGAAACTTGGGCAGACAATTTTATACATGACTATACAGCACACAGGCCTCTATCCTCATGGATTTCTGCTCTTGACACTATTACACTGGAATTGTGATATAGTTAAGCCTGAGCTGCCGTTTCATCTCTGTCAGGGACGAGTGGGCAGCCCACACCATTCTGGCTGCAGTTCTGGGTCTTAGCACATTTGGTTTCTGATGTTGATTCCCCTACAGTGATGAATAATGAAGTGTGCTACAGTAACGGTATTCATTATCATTGCCACTAGAGTAGTTGTGTTGGTTGGTTACCTTCCCTCTTGGCCTGGCATGGCCAAGTGGTTAGGGTGCTTGACTCGTAATCTGAGGGTCGCGAGTTCGAATCCCGTCCACTAAACATGTTCGCCCTTTCAGCAATGGGGCATTATAATGTGACGGTCAATCACACTATTCCTTGGTAAAAGAGTAGCTCAAGAGTTGATGGTTTGCGGTAATGACTAGCTGCTTTCCCTCTAGTCTTACACTGCTAAATTAGGGATGGCTAGCGCAGATAGCCCTCGTGTAGCTTTAAAAACAAACAAACCTTCCCTATTTTCAATTGTAGAGCGTAGTTCTGGGAAAGCCTGACTAGGATAATGAACGCAATAGTGGTCCTTTCAGAAGTGTAAACATAAAAAGGTGTTCATCCTTTCTGACATGATATTTATAGGGCTTTCTCCAGTGTTCTGACTTCACCTTTATATTATCTTCCGCTTTTACATTAACAGATGAAAGGACCTGTAGTAGGAGTTGCTCTTTTGATGGCCTGAACACTGGGCGGGCACCTTAGTTCCAGCTGGTTACTCAGTTGATGGCTCAATCTATTGAACTGTGGCGAGTGACTTTCTCTGCATTACGAGGTATCAAAATCAACTCATTGGAGGCCTCAGTCAATGCTTGCATGTCTAACATATCACCCAGTAATGCATCTTCATACATGGGATCTACCTAGGCAAAGTTGTGCCCAGCTATGTTTTTGCAGGATTGGATACATTTAAATGCCACTATCATCAAATATGGAATTCTCACCATAATGGTCCGGCATGGCCAGGTGGTTAGGGCGCTCGACTCGCAATCTGAGGGTCGCGGGTTCGAATCTCCGTTCCATTAATCATGCTCGCCCTTTCAGTCGTGGGGGCTTTATAACGTGACGGTCAATCCCACTATTCGTTGGTAAAAGAGTAGCCCAAGAGTTGGCGGTGGGTGATGGTGACTAGCTGTCTTCCCTCTAGTCTTATACTGCTAAATTAGGGACGGCTAGCGCATATAGCCCTCGTGCAGCTTTGCGCGAAATTCAAAACAAACCAAACGAAATAATTTCTTTTCGTGGCACAACTACTAATACGATCTTGAATTGTAATTTTAGAGAATACTACTCACAACTAGCTAGTTTAGAACAAATCTAGTCAAAGTTGTTAAGAATTTGTCCATAAATTGTAAAAATCATGAGTGTAAATGAATGGTCAAACCAAATCCAAATGGTCAGAAAAACTTGGCCAAAAGGGTGGGTTAAGGCTGTAATGATACATAAATCGTCTGCTAAGATTTTTTCTCGATCAAGCACCATGTCTCTTCCTTCAGAACTACTAGCATCCTCCAGTTTGTCGAATATGCCATTTCTACGAGTTTGGAGCCTACCACAATCACCAGACAACCTTGGAAGAGCACATACATTCGATTACGATAATTATCCATCCACAATAATAGTACCCATAATCACAGCACCAACATTTTCTCCTCCCTACCTACTCTGTGGTATTCTCAGATACAATGATTTCCCTATTGATAAATGGGGAGGGTCTGCAAAACGAGGAAGTATAGATTTTGAGTGAGTTCAAAACTAAGAAATACAATAAAATTCATAAATCATAATCTTCAATCAAACAAGAAATTAAAGTTATGGTAAGATAAGACACAGGCGAGTATCTACAGTGTGTGTGTAACTATGGAGAGGGAGAGTTCTTTCTCGTAGTTCAATGTAAGAGACCACTGAAAGCTGAAACTTAAAGTAAAAGTTACAAATTGCAGTGAAGGCAAAAATACAGAAACCACCTAATTCAGGAACAAATAGTGCAAAGCTTATGAATAATATATTGAAAATGTGCTAAAAATTTGCGTTTTCCAGAAAAAGTTACATCAAAACCGTTTTCTTTACACGTTTCGTTAATAAAAACAGTTAAGTGAAAAGCAACGCATGCTACAAATGATTAAGAACAATAAATTCTTTAAAAGTTCCCCAAGATAAGTAGAAAGCAGTGTAACATTTAACACATGGCTGCCTTTACTTTTGCTGTTACTAATAAAGATTAGATTTTCACATTCTGAGTTTTTCATGTAAGGGTTTTTCTGTCCAAAAATAAATTTTCAGAACAACTAGCATGGTATGATGTTGCCAAGTAGCACCATTTGAATTTAATACTCCATCATTCAAACTTTACAAGAGTACTGAAAAAGACAGACTAATGTTATGTCCAAAGATGTAGTAAGGTGCCTCCAAAATAAATCACTTTATTTTGCTTACAAATCGTTGTTTGCAAACGTATTATTAAATTAACATAATGTGCTTCGGAAAGATATAGGGAGTTCTAAGCTGCTGTTTTTTTATAAATAGGTTATAGTTATAAGCCATCAACAAAAACACTTAAAAATCAAGAGTAGAGTGAAGAACAATGGAAAACTATGTGGAAAATCGAATTACTTTTCTTTTTGGATGCCGTTAATATTCGGGTATTATGGTATAGTCTTATTTAAAATAACTTAAGCCTAGTCCGTTAATAATAGTTAAGGAAACTATGAATATCTAGTATTTTTGTTTAATCAGAAGATTTCAGATGATAATGTATCTTGCTATACGTTGTACATAACAATAATATGAGAATTGTGTGTGTTTGTTTTTAGTTAAGACAAAGCTGCACAATAGGCTATCTGTGCCACTGGAGGGCGATAATTTGAGACAGCTTCAGAATCACTCTCGTCTAGCCCAAATACCCGATAAATCAAAATGAATCGCTGTATCAATACGCTAAATAAAGGCTTTTACCAGATGCCTAATTTAAAAACACTATTTCTGTTCAAAGGAAATATTTAGAGAATACGTTTTTTTTAATTCTTTGAGTTTCACAAGAAATATTGGAAAAAAATTAGATTGATACAAATACTGTGAAAATACGCACTCAAATATTTTAACAGTACATCTCGTATTTTCAATATTTGATTGAGACAGAGATGAATTGAGGCATTTATATGCGAGAACATATATTAATACTCTCTCACACCCACATTTTTTTGGACAGGATATCATCATATTGATCTTGTAGCGTTCTACCTATAAAATATAACCGTTGTTGTTTAAAGTGCTGTAAAACGCGTCAAACTAGGCAAATTATTGTTTTTCAGTTTTATTGATGACTTTAGTTTGTCCCTGAAGGAAGAGCATATCCTAGCTATTATCACCTTCAATCCAGAAGGAAATACATCACTTATAAGGAAATACATCACTTATTTAGAGTCAATTTTTAAATTCAAGAAGTAACAGATATACAGAGCCAGTTGTTAAAGTCAAGAAGTAACAGCTATAGAGAGCCAATTGTTAAAGAAGTAAAATAAAAATTCCTTTTTTTGACCCTCAGAGAGGAGTTATTATTTGATGCATAACGGTAGTTAATGTCATAGACTCTTTAGCCCACCTAAATCCAATGTGAACATAGTGAGAAGATGGATGCCAACCGAATATGCTAATGTCGAATATCGGCCATCAGTCCAAAATTAATTACTCTTTGATTTGAAATGAACTGTAAGATGAAACTAATTTTTAGCGCCTCCCAGTGGCACAGCAGTATGTCTGCGGATTTAAACCGCTAGAAACCGGGTTTAAAAACCCGTGGTTGGCAGAGCACAGATAGCCCATTGTTTAACTTTCTGCTTAACTACAAACAAAACAAAAATATTTGTTTTTGGCCAACTATACTTGAATCCGTAGAGTTTTTGATCTGGCCGTTTGGCCCACATGCGTATAAGGTATCTTTCAGTTTGAAAATTCCGATTCCATTCCTAAACAGGCATGTCCTAATGGTTGACGTGCTCGAACTGTGAATCCGCAGATTTAATGTTTGTGGTCCGTTATTGGTAAAACGTCCCCGCACCTTGTGACCTTGGATGTGCCTAAAAGTGACGGTCAAATCTCAGTTGACGATTGTTGCTAATTTCACCAGCTGCCTTTCTTCTAGTCTACTAGCTCAAAATTAGGAACTGATTTGGGTCTTGAAATCACAGTTCAAACAAAGGATTATCAAACAGTTTCTCTAAGGAATTGTATTTTTGAAAT
>NW_013666721.1:316554-325199 GCF_000517525.1 Limulus polyphemus | reverse complement strand
GAATAATCTATCTAAAAGTGACTTCCCGTGATTCTATTATCGTACTTGTTCTTCCTAAAATCATATACATTCATAATAATAATAATAATAATAATAGTAATAATAATAATAGTAATCTGAATAATCTATCTAAAAGTGACTTCCCGTGATTCTGTTATCGTACTTGTTCTTCCTAAAATCATATACATTCATAATAACCTATAGTTAATAGTAATCTCAATAATCTATCTACAAGTAACTTCCCGTGATTCTGTTATCGTACTTGTTCTTCCTAAAATCATATACATTCATAATAACCTATAGTTAATAGTAATCTCAATAATCTATCTAAAAGTGACTTCCCGTGATTCTATTATCGTTACTTGTGTATGGAAGCAGGTTAAGTTTACCATACAGTTACTTGTGTATGGAAGCACGTTAAGTTTACCATACAATTACTTGTGTATGGAAGCACGTTATGTTTACCATACAGTTACTTGTGTATGGAAGCACGTTAAGTTTACCATACAGTTACTTGTATATGGAAGCACGTTATGCTGATATAATAGTAAATTGGCAAAGAACAATTTATAATCATAATGAAGTGGTATAATTATGAAGAAAATAACACACGTTCCCCCACAAAATAAAACCTCTTCATTATACCTATAGATCATTGTTTGTCAATTTACTATTACCATACAATTAAAATAACTGTACTTTATATTTTACGATATTTAATATTCTTTTTAATGAGTACGTAATAAGAACACTACAATTTGTTACAAGGTTCGGTTTCATCTTTAAAAACATAGATACTTTTATGCATCTTGTACGTGTGTAGTAAAATCAAGCAACATCAAAGAAGTTTTGGCTTCAATTTATTATAACTTTTTTTTATTACTTTGAAACAGTAAAAATTCACATAAAAAAATCAAATAAGAATAGACTTTACCATTAGCATTTTAAAATTCAATAGTTTTATGGCTGGTTTATAACATTTTTTTAAAATTCTAAATACCTCTTACACCGTTCCTCCTTATCATTCTGTCAAAAAATGAAAGTTATTTTATTACAATACTTTCTGGAAGCTCTAAACCTTATTTTTGTATTCTTTCAGATATTTTTTTTTTACAAGACTTATTCTGGCTTCTTTAAACATGTATATCTTCTTTTCCTTTATCTCCCGATTTTTCACTGAAATCATTTTATGTCTTCTTCTGAGGTATTCAAAGTCTACTTCAAACGCATATTTCTTTAGAAGAAAAAAAAAGACATTCACTTTCAGTCTATGTGTTTTTCCTTTTCCTTGGATTGTTCTGATATCAGGCTAGCAGAGAATGAATTACTACAGGTGAAGTAATATAGCTTTTCTTAGGAGGAGAGTAGTAAGATAGAAAGAACGGTCTACTCAGAAGATACCAAAACTTAGGCATTGTTACAAGTCGTTGCTTTTTGTGCCACACACACACACACTTTAAGGCTTTGAATAGGAATATCGTAGTTAGAATGTTGATCAGATTGGATATATTTAGGGTTATACGTAATTTTCCATTTTTGGGGTTTTATTCTTAGCTATAATAATTTACTCCTAATTGATTGGAGTGTTGGCTCGTGCTGGATTAATTTGCTATTTTCTTGAAGTTCTTGTAGTTATTTGGTTCCGCAGAGTTAACCTTCACAGACAGTACATATAGTCGTATTAGGCTTATCTGACTATAGTATAATCAAAGTGAAAAGGAGATGTTAAGTATGAAAAACAAAATTAAGAGCTGAAAATGAGTTATCAAAATCAAACAGTATTTATAACAAACAAATTGGATTATCTGTGAAATTATTATAACGGAACACTAAATTGGAAACACCATATGGTTTATTTAGTTACGAAGAGATGCTTAAAATATGCACTCCAGTGGCACAGCGGGATGTCTGCGGACTTACAACGCTACAAACCGGGTTTGTATGCCCGTGGTGGGCAGAGCCTATTGTGTAGCTATGTGCTTAACTTCAAACAAACAACAAGCTTAAAATATTTCATCTAAATATAAAAGTTATAGCAGTAAAATAATTTAAAAAAGACTATAAAGTATATATTAGCCCAGTCTTTGACTATGTAGGTTGCCGTTGGATCTAATGTTCCAGATTATATCTTAGAATGATATTATATATTAGATCAGTCTTTGACTATGTAGGTTGCCGTTGGATCTAACGTTCCAGATTATATCTTAGAATGATATTATATATTAGACCAGTCTTTGACTATGCAGGTTGCCGTTGGATCTAACGTTCCAGATTATATCTTAGAATGATATTATATATATTAGATCAGTCTTTGACTATGCAGGTTGCCGTTGGATCTAACGTTCCAGATGATATTTTAAGATCCGTGGCCAAGCTACCTTTATTCACCCCCACTAGAATGACACGTCAAAATGTTTATCTCTTACCAAACGTAATAGATCTTAAAAGAAACACATCATAAAAAGTAGAAATAACAAATAAACTTAATTATTTACTTATGTTATGAAAAACTTTACATATTAATACGCCACTCTAACTTGTAAATACGGCATAATATTTTTGTATAAACATTGCTCTTTTTTTACCTTTTAGTTTTAATTATTGAATTAGAAAAATGTTTGTTTTATTTCAAGGAGGTTTTTATTACTTAATTTTGTTTATAATTCGTACGACTTAGCTTTAGTACGTTGTAGTTTTATTCGTAATAACTTACTAAACTATCACATGATTTTAAACTACGCTATAGTTTAAACCTTTATTATTAACTAAATAGTCTCCCAGTGAGTCAACAATAAGTCAACGGACTTATAATACTAACATTCAATGTTGGATTTCGCGTGATAGACAGAACGCATATAGTTTAAACAAACTAATTAAATAGGGTGTTTCATTTAAAATATATACATTTTTTATAAACATAATACTATTACTTACATAAAATATTTTGTTTCATTTGCGGCTTGTCTAAATCTACCTACCTCCCCATGCGCAAAAATTCGCGATTTTTTTGCGGCGGGCCATTAAAAATGATGCGCAAAATGATTGCATCATATGATGTGAACTACCGTCGCCTACGCTAACATCATATGATGCCAACAGCAGTTGAAGGGTTAATAAGTGTTATCATAAATAAAACCAAACATTTAAGATAATTATATCTAGAACATACTTGTCCGAGGTGGGAGGCATGACATGGTCTGGTGAACATGGTTCTCGACTCACAATTTGCCAATCTAGAATTCGAATCCCGTCACTAAACATGCTCGCCTTTCCATCTGTGGAGGAGTTTTAATGTGTCGGCCAATCCCATTTTCTTTGGTTTGTAAAAGAGTAGCCAAAGGATTGGCGGTGAATAGTGTTGACTAGCTGCCTTCCCTCTAGTCTATCATTTCTAAACTAACGAAGACTAGCCTAGCTAGGCGCGAAATTCAACCAACAAGTTTGTATAGGGGGATCTTGCAAAAGCCACACATACAGAATCAAACGTCTTATTCAAGTAAGCTTAGACACGGTTCAGCATATTTGAAAAAAAAAACGTATTATCCTGTATACCTAAATCTCTTTGTTTGAAAATATCGATTGGTTTTTATCTCATCCTTGTTTCTTCTTTAACAGTACCAGATTGGTGATGTGAATAAAATACAGGTGAATGCATTGCTTACCATAGCTTCATTTAATTACAGACTTCACATACTGTTTGTTTATTATAAATTACGCGCAAAGCTACACGAGGGCTATCTGCGCTATCCGTCCCTAATTTAGCAGTGTAAGACTAGAGGGAAGGTAGCTAGTCATCACCACCCACCGCCAACTCTTGGGCTACAGCGAATAGTGGGATTGACCGTCACTTATAACGCCCCCACGGCCGAAAGGGCGAGATTGTTTGGTGTGACGGGGATTCGAACCCGCGACCCTAAGATTGCGAGTCGAGCGCCCTAACCACCTGGCCATGCCGGGTCTTTCACATACTGATTGCGAATGATGGAAAGCATACTAAGCGCCTTCTCTAATATAATTATTTAAACGCCCTCTACCTTTTGTACACTTTAACGCATCAAATTTGTGATTGTTGCTGTTTTACCTCTGGAGTAAGGTGATTTTCTCCAGGACAAGTAGTTTTCAAGATTTAATCATTCTGAATATTTTTAATCACCTTGGGCCCCACCGTATGACTGTAGAGCGATAAATTTGGTTCTATATAATCACAGTATTTAAATATTATCATGGCTCTTCTTTTTCCGTTATACAATGCAGTTTCTAAATATTGATATTTTCAGTAGTTTATAGTATATTAAAACTCAATCCTGCTGCCTGAAACCCCAAATGTTTGTTTTTTAACGTTTAACTGACAAAACCCTTATATCAAATAATCGCTGATAATATCCAACATATTTTAAGTTAACAGTATAATCACACACTTTTATGGATATAGCTTCGTGGGTTAGAGATTTAGTTAAGGCTACTTAAACACGACCTTCTTAGCATGTAATGTGCTGCCTGTAGTTTTTATTTTCTAGTAAACGTCTAGAACGTATTACTGTTTTTTTAAATCTTTTAAATCTGTACGACTATAGTCGTATCACGTACAATTTTCCGTTATATTGTTGTAGCTGTATTTCGTTTTCGGTTACTGTCATTTAAAATCTGTCTGGTAACCTGTGACATTCATAGACTCTTGATAAAGACGTAAACCGAAACGTTGGGTACAATTAATTAAACATTTTTATCTGAATTTGTTTGTAGTCTTCATTAAATAACGTCTAGAATGACTTCATTTTTATGAATATAATTTATGTAATCTATTAAAAAATGCTAACATCCTAATCGTAAATTTTGAGAACATCTTCCCTTCTCCTTCAAGCTTGCAAATATAGTCTTCAAAAAGAAAAACAAAAGGGAATCCACAATAGCAGCGGCACTTAAATTACTTTTAGGCAAGATTAGAGTAAATTAAACTATGAGGCCTTTGTTTCTCTTCTTATCAGCTATATTTTTGTGCGTCAGGAATACCAAGTGTGAGGCGCGCGTATACCCGATTCGATTTTCTTACTCATCAGGATCTCTACCAGCCCACCCTCAAACTGAAATTCTTTTAGGCAGGATTAGACTAAATTAATAATTGAGACCTTGGGCGTGATCAAATACATCAATCGAAAGAGTTTGACCTCCCGAGTGCAAAACTTTATTATATCTCAGATCGGTCGAGTTAAATGTTTGTACTTGAAATAAAGTAAAAAAAAAAGAAAACTCTGAGCCATTCTATGAGCCACTCAGCCGCGCCTAAAAAAGCAAACAAACCTTTTCAACGTTACTACCCACTGTAATGTTCTGATAATTTTAACGCGTACTTTGAGACATAAATCTTTCAAAATGTTCAATAAAAGGCTCTTGATTATGTAGAACCTTTGGTGTAATGGAAAATTTCGTGTAAAATAACACAATTTCCACGTTTTTTGGTAATAGTACTTTTCAGTATAATATTTTCTCTATATGATCTTAACAGTATTAATAAATCAATAGGACATCCTTTATCTCTCCTGAATAGTGGTTCCTTCTTCATCTCCTACTGAATAATGGTACCTCCTTCATAACAAGTTTAAAAACCATAGAAATACCAGTTTTTATGCGGATGATAAATGTCCAATTTATGCTTGAAAATATAAAAGATAACTGCCGTTTATGATATTAAGTTGGTTGAGTTTGACTATCAAATTACATATTGTTGCGTCAGCGAGTCACATGACCACGTGACGCAACGTTTCTAGAATTATCATGTACTTTGGCGAATGCTCTAGTATTTACTAGTAGGTTAGGCTGGTATATATATAAGAGGGGAAAACGTGACGCGGAAAGGAAGGTAATGTGTGTATAGTCAATGAGTAATTGAACTGCAGTCAGAGATAGACGTATTGTTGTAGTTAACGTTCGTTCGTTACAGTGTTGTTTTAGCGCGAGTATTGAGAATAAGTGTATCGGTAAAGTTGTATTCGGAAAGAATAAACCAGTTTTATTAAGTAAAGAACTTGTGTCGCTTAAGTTTCGTCGGAACGAAGTTACGGAAAATTAATTAACACACGGAGACGTAACAATATCAAGCTGGTTTAGTTTGACAAATTACATATTAAGCTGGTTGAGTTTGACTATCAAATTACATATTAAGCTGGTTGAGTTTGACTGCCAAATTACATAATAATCTAGTTGAGTTTGACTATCAAATTACATATCAAGCTGGTTGAGTTTGACAAATTACATATTAAGCTGGTTGAGTTTGACTGCCAAATTACATATTAAGGTGGTTGAGTTTGACTGCCAAATTACATAATAATCTAGTTGAGTTTGACTGCCAAATTACATATTAAGGTGGTTGAGTTTGACTGCCAAATTACATAATAATCTAGTTGAGTTTGACTGCCAAATTACATATTAAGGTGGTTGAGTTTGACTGCCAAATTACATAATAATCTAGTTGAGTTTGACTGCCAAATTACATATTAAGCTGGTTGAGTTTGACTATCAAATTACACATTGAGCTGGTTGAGTTTGACTGCCAAATTACATATTAAGCTGGTTGAGTTTGACTATCAAATTACATATTAAGCTGGTTGAGTTTGACTGCCAAATTAAATATTAAGTCATATTATAAAAATATTCAATACATCGTGGTAGATTGTTATTTATTTGTTTGTTTCTTTAACTCTAGGTAGTTTTTTTTGTATTTATGTCTGAGTGGTAGATTGTTATTTATTTGTTTGTTTCTTTAACGCTAGGTAGTTTTTTTTGTATTTATGTCTGAGGAGAGCACAGTGCCTTAGGAAGATATTTTACTGCATAATAATTGTAGTTGAAAAACGAAATAAAAATATTTAAGTAAGTTTCCAATGTTAGCCATTAGTTTGTTAAGCGGATATCCATCTTATAATGTTAGTGATTTATTATATTTCGAGTTCTTCTTGGTAATAGCGGTTTCCAAACAGCCGTAAAACATCCATAGATAAGACACTTATAAAGGAAAGTGGTCGGGCGAATATGTGTGGTTTAACCTGCTTATTACTTTTTAGGACTTTGGGCAGTTTAAAGGTGGATAAAACAATACTGGGATATGTGTAAACATTTAGGAAATAGATAATAAACACGAAATACCCTTTCCAAAAACTTTTTAACAATACTTTATTGTCAACCCAGAACAGTATTGAGCAAAGTAAATAAACAAACATGTTTTAGCGTAAAGCTACACAATGGGCTATCTGTGCTCTGTTTACTGAGGGGTAGTCGAGACCCAGGTTTTAGTGTTATAAGTTCATAAACTTACTGTTGACCCATAGAGGATAAGAAGAATAAAGAGATAAGGAAAAAATATTGTTGCGTCAGCGAGGTCACATGACTAGTGTCACGCCAAGTTTCTAGAACTATCCTGTACCTTGGCGAATGCTCTAGCATTTACTTGATATAGGGTAGTCTGGTATATAAAAGAGGGTGAAAACGTGACGGGACAATAATGTGTGTGTAGGTAATGAGTAATTGAACTGCAGTCAGAGAGAGACGTATTGTTGAAGTTAACTTTCGTTCGTTATAGTGTTTGTTATAGCGCGACTGTTGAAGTTGAGTGTATCGTAAAGTTATATTCGGAAATAATAAACCAGTTTTATTAAGTAAGGACTTGTGTCGCTAAAGTTTCGTCGGAACGAAGTTACGGAAAGTTAATTAACGAACGGAGACGTAACAAATTGGTGTCAGAAGTGGGGTAGAAAAAAAAAGAGAAGAAGATGGAAACGAGAGGCGGAAAATCAAACTACAGTTTAGCAGATTTGATGGCAGCAATACAAAAACAAGAAAAGAAACAATAAGAACAAGAAATTAAACAAGAAGAGAAATTACGGCAGTTGTTAGAGGAAAAAGAAAAGAAACAAGAAGAAAAATTACAGCAGTGGCAAGAAAACCTACAACAATGGCAGCTCGAACAGCAAAATAAACAAGAGAGATTACAACAGTTGTTGGAGGAAAAAGAAAATAAACAAGAAGAACGAGAAAAGAAACAAGAAGAGAGATTACAGCAGTGGCAACTGGAACAAGAAAGGAAACAGGAAGAAAGTCAGCAGCAACTACAGGAAAATCAACAACAATGGCAAGAGGTACAAATGGAAAACATCAGTAAATTTAAAAGCGAATTAGATACGTTAAAGGACGATCTATTGTCTTTCACACAAGGAGGATACATTGACCATCGACTTAATCAGCCCCAGACAATGACAAGCCCTATCCAGACCCTGCAGCTAAACCCTAATGCAGACATATTCAGTCCCGTTAGAAGTCACATCCCAGATATGAATGTCAGTAATAGGAGTGATCCAGTACGAAGGAAGCCACAGGAATTCGATGGGAAGGCACCGTGGGAAGCATATAGAGCACATTTTGAGCTACTGGCAGAAATGAATGGATGGACAGAGGAGCAGAAAGCTGTATATCTGGCAACAAGCTTGAAGGGACAACCACTGGAAATACTTGGAAAGTTGACAGCAGCCGACAGACACAACTATAGAGCACTGATAGAGGCTCTGGAATTCAGGTACGGAACCCAAAACCAGTCAGAAGTCAACAGGGCAAGGTTTAGGATGAGAATCCGTGCTAAAGGGGAGAGCCTGCAAGAG
>NW_013666721.1:302680-315554 GCF_000517525.1 Limulus polyphemus | reverse complement strand
CTCAGTAATGCTCCAGCAACATTTGAGAGGCTGATGGAACGAGTATTGGAAGGCCTACAATGGAGGATAGCTCTAGTCTGTAGTCATAACTTTGAGACTGTAATCCAAGCTTTGAGACTATAGTCATAGCTTTGAAATTGTAGTCATAGCTTTGAGACTGTAATCCACGCTTTGAGATTATAGTCATAGCTTTGAGACTGTAATCCACGCTTTGAGACTGTAGTCATAGCTTACGTAAGAAGGTATTAGCAACAACATGCTGTTTTCATCTTTTCAGATTTTCCATCTGCCTCTAGGCCAGCCATCACTGTACAGGGCAATCTACCATTAAAATAATCAAAACAGTGCTCATAAGAATATTAACATATACGTTACAGTTGTCAAAAAGGCAATGTTTTTAGCTGGTTATTATCTATAACTGGATCGGGAAGAAGAAAAATAATTTTACAACTTTTTTTACTACTTATTCGTAACGTAAAGCAGATATGAACTTTTGTTTTTGATGTCACGTAAGTGTGTTTATATTTGTTCATAAATATAAGAAACAATCTTTTGGAACAGTTGTAGCCAAAGAATCGGTCCTGTACATGGAGTCACCTCGTTTTACTCTACCCTTTGTAGATTTTACTCGTTAACAGTTGAAACTAAGGTGATACCCCAGAATTATTAAACTTTTTGTATGAAATATGTAACCCGTCACCGAACATATTCGTCCTTTCAACCGTGGTGGGGGATACGATGTGAAGATTAAACCCACTATTCGTTGATGAAAACTAGCCTAAAAGTTGGCAGTAGGTAGTGTTGACTGACAGCCTAAAAGTTGGCAGTAGGTAGTGTTGATTGACAGCCTTCCCACTAGTCTATCTCTTCAAAATTAGGGACGGCTAGCGTAGCCAGGCATTGATTAGTTCCGTGCGAAACTCAACAAAACAAATTATCAGTATTTTGAAACATAATTTGTTGATGATGTGTTAAACTTTGGTGAGTTCGGATACTAACTTTGTGGATATCTAAAAGTTTCCGAAGAATTGCTCAATAGCTATAATACTAAGCTGTACTTGCATTTAGCGGAAGTGTGTTCAAATGTACGATTGTGTTCATTTCTTCATATTTTGAAGTGTGAAATTTATTAAGTTACGTGATAACCACAGATGCTATAAAAACGGGGTGAAATATGCTATATGAGAACTACATTTTGACGTGACGTAGTAGTGTGATGGGATAGAACTTTGATCGATTTGCGGAAGTGTCGTAACACCTATTTCCAACGCAAAACATCCATACACTCAGATCGTAAAAATGTGTTAAATCGGAAATATAGAATTTCCAAAACAAGGCATTCCTTGAATTTAACACAGATGGGGGGGGGATACAAATATGGATCAACTTGGGATTACAGAACCATCAAAAAAGAGACCTGGAACATATTTTACTCCAGCCGTGGTCAACTAAGTGTAGCACTTTGGAATAGGTGATAATTCACGACTATAAAGATCAGTGATAAATGTTGTTAACTAGCCCCAGGCAACAGTACGCAACATAATCAAGAATATCTGGAAAAATGGGACACGTGTCATATGTAACAAGTTGGTTCTACGACATGTCGATACAACTGTCGCATGCCTTAAGTAGCTGGAGAATATATAACTATTCCTGCTATTCCATTTGAAAACATATCGATACGATCACCTGACAAGTTGCCTATGAATTTTTGTGTGACTAGATTGTTGAAACTAGCACTGGGATTATAGAAAGCAGCAAGGGACATCAGTGCGCGCTGTACATGACAGCCTTTCATCGGAGCATTTTGCAATATGGATTACACTGTAGGGTTATTCCCGAGAGCAAAATCGTCAAACAGAGCATGTCCGAATGTGATGACATGCACTGTAACGATGTGGTGAGGTCCTAATATCATTTTAATATAACGTATCAAACCCTCTGAGTGTATATTTTTCGAATGGGAACTAGCTTTTTTATGTGAAAGCGTATTTATTGGTTGCGAAATGTATCAGCAGGTGAAAATGTGTCCAAGACTTTATCAACCAAAGAACCATTTTTTTAAATAATAAATCGCCATTGTTTTGGCTTCAAATTTTTTTGTTATTCTACACACAAACATTAAACTGATATATATGTATATTTTAGCATATACGTTCGAATGTGTTGTAATTAAAGTAAAATTAATGTTATTATAATTAAGGATTAATATATGTGTCGTGTAATTTCCTAGAAAGGGGTTCAAAGGCCTCCTGGAAAGGGTCACCTGTTTTAACCACTCGCATCACTATACAGTAGTGTATAGTGTTAGTCAGTCAGTCAGTCAGTAGACACTAAAATAATATCACATAAGGGACGCTTAACGTTGCAATTTCTACTGTCGTGACGTCAGTAAAACGTGGGCATGCCATGAATCATGAGGATAATTATGTACTCTGTAGACTACAACACAGCATGACATATGAACTTCAAAAGCAAGAAATAAAAATATTTGTTATTCTTAATTTTGGTCTTATTTACTCTTGAAACAAAACACTTTCGGGTACCCTGCGCAAGTACATCTAGTATCAGGAATGTTCCGGAAGGTATTTAAGAACACTCTATTTATAGACATTATATACATTAATAATAAATATCATAGTAAAATTGAAAAAAAAGACATGTAATATTAGATTTAAGGTTAAGTCAAGGAAATGCTATTAGCTTGTACCTATTGTTTTGCTGTTGTTGTTGATTATACAAATTACTTTTCATATGAATTATGTGTTTGTGCTTTGTTATTTCGAAAAACGTCATTAGTTTTTCTAAAGCGGTTATGTGTTTACCCTATACATCAAATCAACATTAAGTATAAATCACTGGTTATCAGCTACGTGCTGTGACATCCATCCTCTCAACAATTTATCGGATACGATTATTTATGGCTATGTGCTTTCAGAGACAAACTTGATGCTAACACAATATCAAGGAAAACCTGTAAAACTGGTGTAGCTAGAAAACTATTTTTGAAAATATATATAATTCTTTTTCTATTAATTTTAACTATCCGAGTGAATATGAACTGGATATGAGGATATAAACCGTTGAAATATATAACTTTTCTCAAGGATATGATCGTGAAACAATCTAATTTCCTGGTTAATCATATATAACCGACAGTACGTTACACACATCTGTTCATTTACCCAGAAATATACTGCCTTTGGAAGAAAAGGAAGGTGGCTTTGGTGCAACGCTAGTAAATCACAATTTCAATAGCCTTTGCCAACATCCTTACAAGACGTGAGCTGCTTAAATTGTAGTGTATGAGATTGCGCATTTTATGTTTCGTGCGCGGGAACAGCAATTTCCGTATTCTAGCGACATAAGAGTAATACTCATTTCATATTAATAGGCAAACAGTTTACATCCGTCGTAGGTGAAAGTATCCACATATCAGAATCATCTGTTACATATCCAGATTCACTGTAACCCCCGTTTAACTATCTTGTGCAAAACAATCAAATAATGGCCGCCTGTGACTAGCATGAACTTAAGATAACCTCTAGTAAAATAGGCATAAGAATTTGGAATCTGCTTTCCTACTGATATTTACTGCTCCAAAAATGACCGTTTAACATAAAGGATGTGAAATAAGAGTGAATGGATATTTTATCCCGTTTTTCCAGAACGCTGCACAAAGTGAAAAAAATCAGATATTTTACGGACTTGCAGGAACAATCCTACAACAGTATTCTCAGACAAATCATAAAGTACACAACTATTTTCCTTTTGTTATGCCCCCAGTCTGGGGACTTATACTGCTACAACAGGGTTTTGATACCCGTGGTGGGCAGAGCACATATAGCCCTCTTCAAGGTTGCCAAAGCAACATGAATCACAATTTTTAATAGTATACCTATATTTGTGCTAATTAATTGTAATTATATTTACATGCAAGTGACAAATTAAATGTTCAGTAATAATAATATCGAGAAATTTGATCGTACTCACTTGATGGATAATTGGCCATGTAATATCCAGTTACCTAAATAATTCATTCGTTTTAGGCAGGATTTACTATTCATAAATTTAGTTTTTTTTACGCTAAGAAAGAGCTTATTTGGAACTAGTTAAATTAAACTTGACTCATCTGTAATATCTAATTAAACTCAATTTGACTCATCTGTACTATCTAGTTAAATTCAATTTGACTCATCTGTACTATCTAGTTAAATTAAATTTGACTCATCTGTACTACCTAGTTACACTCAATTTGACTCATCTGTACTATCTAGTTAAACTCAAGTTGACTCATCTGTACTATCTAGTTAAATTCTTTTTGACTCATCTATACTATTTAATTCAATCTAGATAAGTCAATATATACTATTAACTGTGATTTGTTTGTTTGTTTCAAGTTAAGCACAAAGCGACACATTGGGCTATCTGTGCTCTGCCCACCACGGGTATCGAAACCTGGTTTCTAGCGTTATAAGCCACATACATACTGCTGTGCCACTGGCGGGGGGTAAAAATCAAAGTATTTATTTTTATCTTACTTTGCGCATGTCTCTGTTACTAGTTCAGAAACATTATTTGTGTTTATGTTTTTTTTAGAGAAAACCCACATTGGGTTTACTGCTGTGTGCAACGCGGGGAATTGAACCCCGGATATTAGCGTTGTAAGTTCCTAGATTTACCGCTGTTCCACCGGGGGGACATTAATTGTGAAATATTTTGGGCAACAATACGAGTTTTGTCTCACGAAATATTCCTGCTTCTATGTTTATGTCTTAAATGTATATCTACGTTTTTGGCAATAAAATTAACAATACTTGTGTCCTTTTCTTGTAGCAAAGCTACATCGGGCTATCTGCTGTGTCCACCGAGGGGAATCGAACCCCTGATTTTAGCGTTGTAGATACGTAGACTTAATAATACTTTCCACACAATATGTAATTATTTATCTATTGTTTCTTATCACACTCTTAGTTTACAGCTTTATTATCATACACTATAATAGCCCTCAAAGTTTGAACTGACAGATTTATTTTTTTGAAATTGGCCCTCTAATAACCCACTTTATAAAATAAGCTTTGTACGCTTTGTATAATTTATTTAATGTCACATGTTTTATAAAGTACTTGGCGAGTTGGATACATCAAATTTATTATGGTACAAAGAAAGCTAAATTTAATAATAAGAAAACAACTAGTTAAATGTAATATGGTTGTATGACAACTGGGCCCCGGACAACTGCCCCCGTAGAACCCCCCCCCCCCGGACTACTGCCCCAGCAGCCATACCTTCTTATATTAATACAACTGAGTAAAATATGAAAAAATAAGATATATTTGTTATTTATTACTTCCTGCAGTAATCCTCTGGATGTTTACTACAGGGATAACTTAGATAATTCTAAGATCACGTTAGTCGGAGCAGAGGGGAATGTATTCAGCCTGGTGGGGAAAGTTTTTTGAAAAGGTGCATATTACGTGGGTTTGTTTGTTTGTTTTTGAATTTCGCGCAAAGCTACACGAGGGCTATCTGCGCTAGCCGTCCCTAATTTAGCAGTGTAAGACTTGATGGAAGGCAGCTAGTCATCACCACCCACCGCCAACTCTTGGGCTACTCTTTTATTAACGAATAGTGGGATTGACCGTCCCATTAAAACACCCCCACGGCTAAAAGGGCGAGCATGTTTGGTGTGACGGGGATTCGAACCCACGACCCTCAGATTGCGAGTTAAGTGCCCTAATCAGAATGAATTATTTAAACTGTTTAAGTAGGATAAAATAATTTTGTTTATTGTAATAAAATCAAAATGTTGAACTATGCAAAGTTATATAACGTAAATACACTAGAACTGTACTTTATGAGCTGAGGGTTCGAATCCCCGTCACACCAAACATGCCAACTTCCGCCTTTGCCAGGTCCCAAGTACAAGATGAGAAAGGGGGAGGGTTGGGCGCGGGGCTAGCAACTCCACCCCGTAAAAACCAACCTGCCACAAGTAACTGCAACAACAACACCTTCCGTTGGCGAGGTGTTGTTGCGGCCTTATGCTCCACTGGGAGTTTACAGGAATAAAAAAAAATCATGAATCTTCCGTCCAGGGGACGGGTAACCCAGCTAGTTTGTACATAAAATACATACAATTCTATTGAAAATTCAACAATATGCTTGCTACAAACTACGAGTTTAGAAGTTTTACACATTCACGTCTACACTCCGATTTCTTGAGATGTTGCTTGAAGTAAAAGTTAACAGTTTTAGTGTATTGGCAACCATTAGTTTTTACCAACTGTTAGTTTTGGTTGTTATTATCAGGTAGGTTTAACATTAAAACATTAATCTAATTGATTAATTTTTATATTTATTATCTTTGCAATATTACGCCTCATATAGTTGTTCATACAATGTATTAATTTCACAGAAGTTTCATGTTTCTACACGCTAATCTTCTTTCCTTTACGACTTTTAGAGAATATTGACCGACCCTCAGATTACGAGTCGAACGCCCTAACCACCTAAATTCATGATTAATGAAAGGTTATCTTAGGACATGGAAAGTTGCTTCCCTTATACGTACGTAATTGTAAAAAGCTCCCATAAAAACATAAGTTTGTACATATCTCCCAATGAACCCAACAAACCTTCATGCTAAATTTGGTGAAGATCCATCAACAGGGGGCGAAGTAGTCGTACAAAAAACGCCCATAAAAACCGCAAAACGCAAAATGCAGAACTGAAAATTTGCTTGCTTGGACCTACTATGGACCATTCTAATTTCGGTGAAGATCCATCTACACTCTGCGAAGTAGTTACATGGACATACAACAAACAAAAGACAGTACTATTACATTTATATAGATTCGACGATTAAGGTTTTGAAATGGCTTTTATTGATAGTGTAGGAAGAGTTGTATAAAATATAATGTTGTTTTAGAATGGTGAGGTAGGCTTCACTTCAAGTTTAAATCAGTCCCAAGTAACAGTGAAATACATCAGACCTGTTTGTCTTCTATGATGTAACATTTATGTTTCTATGTTCATATCATACATGCTCAGTTCATAGCTATGTGTGTGTATCGGCTCCATAACAATAAATAATATCCTTCAAATCCGTGCCAGCCAACGACTTCAACCATAAGGTCGGCTGGGTGACCAAGAATGCTTGTATTGATTATTCTCCAACACTAAAGCAGCAAACCTACGCTACACCATTGCCGTTTAAATTGTAAGTCTATTATTTCAACAAAAGCACCACAATCGATCTGGTACAATACAAAGCGGATATTTGCGTGTGCATGGCCATTTTTCCTTATAAAGATTCTTTGTTCGAAGAAAATAAACTGTTAAAATATTTTAATAATTACGCCTACAAAACACCCTTGGAGCAAATGTATTTTGGTTTAAAAGATTGTAGTTGAAATGCACTTATTCGCTATAAAATGTGTTAAAGAGAGTACCATTGGGTTCTGTGGCGTATAACGTTGAAGCTAGAGAAAAGTTCCTTTTTAGATTACAAATATGATGTATTTTAAACACCTCTCTCTAACACTCAACCCTTACACGTTAATAATATAGAAATGCGCCCATTATCTTTGTTCCGGACCAGTTGTATATTGTTAAGCGCCAAACTACACAATTGGCTATCTGTTTTTTACCCAAAGTGGGTACTGAAACACGATAAGTTCCCAGACTTGCCACCTGGGGTCACTCTCAAATAAGTATGAGTTCGTTCGTTAAATACAGTGGTCATAAATGTGTAGTAAAATACTGATCAAAATAATACGCTAACTAAGACTTTTTGGTCATTAGATCTAACTTTTTTGTTAAAAAACTTAGTTTATGATTCTATAATACAAATTTATTACCGAGAAAATCCCTATGCGCCTATTAAAACAAAACTGTTAACAGAAATCAAAAATATAAATCATGTTTTTAAGTATTTGGTACTAATAATCTTAGTCAAATAATCTCAGAAGTAATATATGAATCAACGTCTCTTTCTGATAACAGGGATCAGTAGATCAAAGTCACACTGGACTATTTGTTGTGTCCATCGCGGGGAATCGAACCCTGAATTTTAGTGTTGTAATTGCTTAAACTTGCCACTATCCCTCTGGTGGTCAGAACACAATAGAAAAATGTATGTTAAAGTGGAATTTAGTTATATTGAAATAAAAGTTTTGGACCTAAAACCGATCATCCTTGTGATTATTCTACCATTATATTACAGTTAATGACGTATGTTGAGCAAGATGTCTTAGTTAATAGTTTTCTTGTTCATGAATTAACAAAATTCAAGGCTTTTTTACAAACAGATTGAAATGTTAGTTCGGTATTTGAACTTTGACTGAAACGCTTAATTAACACTCTAATTAGGAAAATAAAAATCAGATAATCGAAATCCAAAGTTTATCAGATTTGTCCTTTAATATAAATAATGGATCTGATAGCAACACCTTAAGCAACTTTGATGGTTTTGTACAGTTTTACGTTATTCGATCTAAATTTATTAGAAATACACATGTAGAGCATCCTAAAGTCCCTCAAAGTAAAATTATAAAAATTTTCTAAAGAAATATAAGCATACCCGATTTTCACCATAAATATAAGCATACCCGATTTTCACCATAAATATAAGCATACCCGATTTTCACCATAAATATAAGCATAACCAATTTTCACCATAAATATAAGCATAACCAATTTTCACCATAAATTTATGGTGAAAATTGGTTATGCTTAAAAATTGGTTATGCTTATATTTATGGTGAAAATTGGTTATGCTTATATTTATGGTGAAGATTGGTTATGCTTATGGAGGAGATCAAATGACGTCAGGAACAATGTGCCATACTATCCTATGTACTGAATAAAATTCAAAGTGGTATATCGTATATCTTCAAGAAGAAAAGTTGAAAATAATAATCCGCTTTCACAGATGTAGAGCAGGAGCTGGTGCACAAAATGTTGATTTCCCCATCACACTCCTGGCCTTTTTGAAGATGAAAAATATATAATACATAGCTTGATGGATGTGTTCATCCGACGCTTTCAAGAATACTTTTTGCTTTTCTATATATAAATGTATTTAAAGTGCGAACTTGTTTGATTAGAAAGAGAGATAAGTGTGTTTTGTTTTTAGAAATAATTATGGCATCAATATTAATGTAAGTAATTAAATAGAACAGTATAGTCTGGAATTTGTTACCTCCGCCACCGAAGGTGGACGGAGGTTATGTAATCACACCTGTGTGTAGCAGTGTTTGTCAGGCAAGTTGCGAGTCGAGTGCCTTAACCACCAAGACATGAGGTATGAAATATGATACTATATCTAACAACGCTACTGAAATACGAGAGAAATGATCAGTAAACACCAATACAATTATAAATAAGATAAACACCAGAGAATGAAAAATAAAAAATAGAAACACGATAACGTAAAATAACGTTTGTCAAATTTTGTACCATGCATTCTAAAATAATTACTATCGTCAATTCACCTAATGATAGTGAATTGTACAGTCTCGGAAATGTTAGTAAAATAAAAAAAATAAAAAGTTCCCTAAACGATTGGTATTAATATTCGTAACTACGTGTCAGACTATTTTATTTAAACAGTGAACAATTGTATAACGTGATATATATAACCGAATATGTTATGTGATCCGCAAAACCAGTCAGAAAATTATGTGAGTCTCAGATTTGAATTTGGTCATTTAATTACGTTATAGAAATGATAATTATCCAGAATTTAACTACGCGTTGTGCCGTTATTGTTCATCCTATACGCGTTGTGCCGTTATTGTTCATCCTATACGCGTTGTGCCGTTATTGTTCATCCTATACGCGTTGTGCCGTTATTGTTCATCCTGAAATGATACATTTCCATCCAGATAGAGAAGGGCTGTTTCGAAACAATAATTTTTTCAATCCATCGCACTCGTTGGAACGTGGTTAAATGAGCATAACATGACTTTTGTCATGTTCCATGAGCGTACAATTACCTGCCGTTTGGTATGAACCATTTACAGATCAAACACTTTAACGAATAGCCTACATTAAAACGGGACGCTTGCGAGCATCTTGTGAAGTAGAGGGTTAATAAAAGAACGATTTACACATGCTAATACAGTGTCTTGTTGTCAAAGGTGCGAGTCTTAACATATTTAACATCTAGATAGATTGTTAGATGTGCAACGCCGCCACGGTAGAGTTATGACTGGAGGAATTCATCGCAGACCTTTCCAAGAAACGCTATTCGTATATTGAGGTTATTAAATAATGTGAAAGGTGTGTAGGAGAGCAAATGATTTCAAAATGACACCATATACGAATATGAAACAACGTCATTTCCCATACAGTAAAGATGAGGTTGTTAAATAATGTGAAAGGTGTGTAGGAGAGCAAATGATTTCAAAATGACACCATATACGAATATGAAACAACGTCATTTCCCATATAGTAAAGATGAGGTTATTAAATAATGTGAAAGGTGTGTAGGACAGCAAAGGATTTCAAAATGACACCGTATACGAATATGAAACAACGTCATTTCCCATATAGTGAAGATGAGGTTATTAAATAATGTGAAAGGTGTGTAGGAGAGCAAACGATTTCAAAATGACACCTTATACGAATATGAAACAACGTCATTTCCCATATAGTGAAGATGAGGTTATTAAATAATGTGAAAGGTGTGTAGGACAGCAAATGATTTCAAAATGACACCTTATACGAATATGAAACAACGTCATTTCCCGTATAGTGAAGATGAGGTTATTAGATAATGTGAAAGGTGTGTAGGAGAGCAAACGATTTCAAAATGACACCTTATACGAATATGAAACAACGTCATTTCCCATATAGTGAAGATGAGGTTATTAAATAATGTGAAAGGTGTGTTGGAGAGCAAACGATTTCAAAATGACACCTAATACGAATATGAAACAACGTCATTTCCCATATAATAACAAAATAATAAATAAAAATATGAATTCACGAAAAGTTAAAAAAATTCCAGCTACACCTTGAAATCAATGGTTGTTAATCACGAGAAAGATTGCAAGAAAAAAAAGCAGCACACAAGCTGGAATCATACCTATTTCATAATTTTTCAGCGTATGATTATGCTACAATTGATGCTTGTTCCTTAGGCCTATTGAAACATTGATCTCGCCTTCCACAGCAGGACATTTTTGGTGAGTAGCATAAATCGTGGTCATCAAAAGGAGCACGACTGACCATATAGAGAATGGTTTCTGAACAGCACGAAACCATCAACTTCCTTTCTATAAATTATGATTACACGTAGTAGCTTTTCATTTCATCATAAACTTGTATTGTTATTATTAACAGGATTGAAAAAAAAATACTAGTCGAATAAAAGGAATTAACTATTGCACGAAAACTATGATTTTTCAATTTGTTGACCAGCAACAGAAACCAGTTTTTTTTTTGTTGTTTTTTTTTCAATGAACGAGAAAAGCTAGTAAATAGGGTATAAATATATATGTTTTGCACCGTGCAAGATTAACTTACTGTGAGGGAACCCGCCTCTCAATAATGGGGTCGTGGTACTTAAACCCCTCGCCTATTATACTCGCACTTTCTGTCGTGGAGGCGTTATATGGCCCCACTATACGTTGGTAAAAGGTAGCCCAAGAATAAGCCGTGGGTTATTTTGACTAGTTGCTCAATCTCTAACCTATCAACACAAACTTAAAGATGGCAAAAATAAACTTTTAACCGGACCGAAATTCCATTATTATTATTATTATATATATCGTCTCTAATTCTCTCCACTCTAAGAACTTGAAATATACAAGATATTCTAAAATGTTAACAAACTAAATAAAAACAAATACAGCTATGAAAATCCAGTAAAATTAAACTTATAACTGCTGTAAATACTGAATAGTCTAAATTAATGTTACTTAAATAAAAACCGTTAAATAATAGAGTTAATGTCCTTTTTATTACATAACAAGCATAGATTAGCTGAGTTAAAAGTTAGTTTTGTTCCCATGGAAATCGTATCATCCTAAATATACCATTAAGAGATATATGAACCTGGTGGAAAAAATATATTTATTTAAACTAAGCCATCATTAGAGCCAAATCGGTAAGTAAATTAACATGTAGGTTTACATACAAAGATGCAATGTCAAGCCTGATTCTAAATATAAGTTAATCATATTTAAAGTGTCTAATACAACTAGAAAACGTAAAATAATATTTCACACAGATACAAATATTATTTATCTAAATATTTTAAATTTACTTGCGTATTTGTAACTGTATGCACTTTAGCTAGAAATTATAGCTCAGTTGGACCTCCAAGGTTATGTATCTTAAGCAAACCATACACAACACTACAGTTTAAGCAGAGGTATGTTACATACTTACAACTCTAAAATCCTGGGTTCGATTCCTTGCGGTGGACACAGCAGATAGTTTTGCTCTAAAAACAGACACCATATTCATATATAGAGAGTAGGATGATGATGTAAGTCTTATAATGTAAAACTGATTTCACTTCACTTACACATATATACAATATCTTCATCAGCTTTCTTAAATAACAAACACTGTACCCCAAAATTGGCGACTTGATATATATGTTCACTATCTGTTCCAATTTTTAGTGTAAACACTGACCAATAAGGCCTGAAATAATTTGTTTTGTAGGTAGAATACAAAGGAAACTTCATCAATTATTACTTGATTAAATGTATTATTCATGGAATTTTTTCTTATTTTGCGTTACTCAGATAAATGGAAGGGTTTTTTTTCCTTACATTATTTTGCGCTACTCAGATAAATGGAAGGGTTTTTCCTTACATTATTTTGCGCTACTCAGATAAATGGAAGGGTTTTT
>NW_013666721.1:289465-301746 GCF_000517525.1 Limulus polyphemus | reverse complement strand
GAAGGGTTTTTTTTTCCTTATATTGTTTTGCGCTACTCAGATAAATGGAAGAGTTTTTCCTTACATTATTTTGCGCTACTCAGATAAATGGAAGGGTTTTTTCCTTATAACTTTTTTTCTTTTATCTCAAGTTTCAGAGAAGTGCAAAACAAGTTAAGGTAATTCCAAAACATATTTATTAAACGTGGATCCACAAATAATTTATAGGTTGGAGGACGTGTTGAAAAGGCAATCTTATGAAGGATTCTGGAGTTAAGATGGGTCTTAAATATTTTAAAATCATATACATTTTTTTTTGTTCTTTCGGAAAATTACGTTGTCAATTTTTGAAGTCACGAATATTTGATGCAAATGTTTCATTAGCGGCACCGTTAGCGGAATACACAACAAACTAATTTAGGAATGGATGAAACTTGTTGTAAGCACTTTCAATATTAGTATATCTTTAACAGCATACAAAAGTTATTATTAGAAGCACTGACGGGATTAATAACACTTGAAGAGTTTAAAGATTATAGATATATAGTCCAAAATTATATATCACAATGTTACGTTTTAATTTTTTCAAGGAAAGTGTGGAGTATATATATATAATATATAACGTTAAGGAGTTTCTTGGTTGCCATAATTACTTCAAAAAAAAATACTGAATTAAAATAATAGACTTTCTCCTCTTTCACATGAAGCGAAGAAAACGTTTATTACTTCTTCTATTAAAGTTAGTTTAGGTTGTGAATTTGTGACGTTGATGGCTAGATAATTAATTCTTACCTCTCCTAAATTAACTGGGGTTCTACAGCCTGTATACTCTTTTTTTTAAGTTTTCAAGAAAAGTGGAAGAATAAAGAATAAAACAAGTAAAGTCTATAGAAATATTGAGTATATGTATTGATTGTGTATTGGCGTTATGTTAGTGTTAAAAAAAATAGTATTTATATATATATATACTGTTAAATCCGGTTTAAAAAATTAAAGAACAGTTAAACCTGCCAATACGTTATACTTTTCTCTGTAGTAGATAATAAATGTTTGATCTAACATTGTAGTCTCAATTTCTCTGATATCCAGTAGAAAAGTTTCAATGTATTAACAAAACTGATATTCCGGAACTGTAATGTAGAGAGAAAAGAAAAGAAACACACACGCACAAGTGAACAAATAGAACAAAATGTTATTTGCACAAATTGAGCAAGTCTTCAGACTTATTGAGTGGCTTCCTCATTTCAGTGAGTCCGCTGTGGCTGAAAATAGAGCACGTCTACACGAAACACAGACGTAAAAGAATTCTGACATAACGTTGTGATGCTGCATTACAAGAGCGGTATACCGCATTTACTTGGCTTATATGCTTTGACCAATGGTCAACATTCAATCTCAAGCAAAGGTAGCCACATAGGTTTCAGTATTGTCTGAATGAATAGCATCCGCCCCCTCCACACGAGGTCATACAGAAATACGTGCAGTAAACTCGATTCATGAACATAGTCTGAAGCATGTAACCTTTAACCTGTGAAAGAGGATTTGCGCATGTCTACGACCTTTCGATGTTCGGTTAACAAGAATGTCACGCTACAAGCAAAACACCTGTAGGGAAATATAGGTCAATATTTCTTTTTTAAATATATGTTCTATAAATATATGTTCTAAATTAGTTACAGAAGGGTAAAATTCATGATTATTTCAGTCATTACAATGTTAAAAAAATTATAAAGTACCACTTGAAAGACTGATAAACTTGGTTATTTTTTTAAGGTTTCGAAGCGGAATAGTTTTAAATTAAACTCAAGCTCGTCCACCTTTCAAACGATGAGAATTTCAGCCGTTGAAACGAATATATAAACAGTAGCCTAATGACAATACTACAGTAAAGTGAATGTTCAGAGAATATTATCTAAAATTCGCGATTTCTGTAAAACAGAAAGATAAAAAAATATTGTAGATGAACATTTTAGCCGATTAGATATCAACTCGATCAGTTTCAGCTGTTACAAAAATTTACTCGGGTTTCAAATGTGAGCGGTTTCTGTTGGTAGTTGAAAAAGAAAGAAAAAAAAACTCGGTTCTTCATTTAAAAGAGTTTCTTTTAGAATATGCGAGATTCAGAAGTTTTATTTATTTTTGCTTACTGGATCTTAAATTTGGTCATTTAGAAGACGAGTACTTATTTGCCCATTGATTAAGCGAAAATACCAAACTTTGAATAGTCTGATGCAAGAAAGTTTTTTTTTTTTTAGAAAGCATTTAATGAACATTTGCTAAAATGTGAAACTTTTGAAGTATTCTTAAGTTAAGATATTTATACTTTTTGGTAGAAGTGTGAATTTATGTCAATATTATAAACTTTGAAAATAATGTGGGATTTTACGACATAAATAAGTTAAGATATTTATACTTTTTGGTAGAAGTGTGAATTTATGTCAATATTATAAACTTTGAAAATAATGTGGGATTTTACGACATAAATAAGTTAAGATATTCATACTTTTTGGTAGAAGCGTGAATTTATGTCAATATTATAAACTTTGAAAATAATGTGGGATTTTACTACATAAATAATTTAAGATATTTATACTTTTTGGTAGAAGTGTGAATTTATGCCAATATTATAAACTTTGAAAATAATGTGGGATTTTACTACATAAATAAGCGATCACGAAATAAAGATATGAAAAGTAAAATGATGAAAATTTTACATATTTGTAATAATCTAAAGAACGGTCACTTATCATTATTTACCAACTTTGTAGTTATTAATGTTTTATTATAATTTATGCATAATTACACAACTGATGATAATAGAATACGTATTAGTTACTAGCTGAACTTATGTCATGCTGTGTTGTAGCCTACAGAGTACATAATTCATCATTGGTTAATCTAATATATATAATAAATTTCAGAACCAAAAAATTTTTCCGTGCAAAAGCAAAAATATAAGCGTGGTCATCCAGAAAAATAATTTTGTGTTAATTTAGTAACACATTAACATAAGTAGAGTCCCCCAGTGGAACAGCGGTATGTCTACGGACGTACAACACTTGGGCAGAACACAGATAGCCCCATTGTGTAGCTTTGTGCATATCTTCAAACAATAAAAGTAGATAACAGCAGAGAATTTTATTGTGTTTGAATTTTGGAAATATCTGAAACAATTAATTTTGCTTTTATAATTTCTGAGAATTTAAAAATTTATTATGATTTTTTTTAGCTATTTGTCTTCATTTAAATATGATTGTATTAATCTGTCAGATTTAGACCTCAAGTGAGGAATATCGTTCAGTTTTGACACACGATCTTTCGAAATATATATTAATTATACAGTTTTATCATGTTAACTGTATAACGTCCTCTAAAACTTATAACTCTGCATGGCCAGGTGGTTAGGGCGCTGGACTCGCAATCTGAGAGTCGCGGGTTCGAATCCCCGTCACACCAGATATGTTCGCCCTTTCAGCCGTGGGGACGTTATAAAGTGACGGTCAATCCCACTGTTCGTTGGTAAAAGAGTAGCCCAAGAGTTGGCAGTGGGTGGTGATGACTAGCTGCCTTCCCTCTAGTCTTGCACTGCTAAATTAGTGACGGCTAGCGCAAATAGCCCAAACTAAAACTTGTAAATAAATTGTAGAAAAAGTACTTAGTGTTTGTAATTGGCACCTGAGAGAAATTAAAGAACTGGGTTGTCAGTTTTATGTAGCACATCGAATAACATACATTGCTGTCAAGAATGTTCCAGGCCTGAATATATAAAGACTGGTTCTTCTTGTTACTCTTCGGTTATTACTACAATACATGTTACAGATAAATAGTAACTTTTCGAAAACGGATCCCGATTGTAAGGGTTCTGTTGCAGCTTGACTGATTGCTACGTCAACGTTACGTTTTGGTGATTAGTTCTAACACATATTGAGTAACGTTTATTATATTTGGTCCCAAACTACATCTGCAAAATGCTCAAAATTTAATTTGCTTCACAAAGAATCAAACAGTAAACTAGCTAAACAATATATATATATTATAGTATAGTAACAACCGATGCTTACAGCTGAGGCCCGGCATGGCCAGATGGTTAGGGCACTCGACTCACAATCTGAGGGTCGCGGGTTCGAATCTCCGTCACACCAAACATGCTCGCCCTTTCAGCCATGGGGGCGTTATAAGTGACGTTCAATCCCACTATTCGTTGATAAAAGAGTTGGCGGTGGGTGGTGATGACTAGCTGCCTTCCCTCTAGTCTTACATTGCTAAATTAGGGACGACTAGCGCAGATAGCCCTCGTGTTAGAAAAACAAACAAACAAATTCCCTTACTGTTACATGTATGCTATACTTACATTAATATACCTATTCAAGAAAAATGAACAACATGTCTCGAACGCTCACTAAAATATACAATAACTATGATTTAATTGATTGTTTAGGTCGGTTTCTTGGAAATGGTACACCAAACAAAATTTTAATAACATTGTTTTTAAGAATCATGACACTATTACTGTTTCAAATATACATTAGCCCTGGGGAGACAGTTTACAAACGCTAGAATCCGGGTTTCGATTTCCTTCGAAGGCCACAGCACATAATAACATTCATTTCTGTGTCTCGCTTTCCCAAATATCAAACAAGGTAATAAATAAATATCAGTCTGTTTGTTTGTTTCAGAATTTCGCGCAAAGCTACACGAGGGCTATCTGCGCTAGCCGTCCCTAACCTAGCAGTGTAAGACTAGAGAGGAGGCAACTAGTCATCACCACCCTCCTCCAACTCTTGGGCTATTCTTTTACCAACGAATAGTGAGATTGACTGTCACTTTATAATGCCCCCACGGCTGAAAGGGCGAGCATGTTTGGTAGAACGGGGATTCGAATCCGCGACCCTCAGATTGCGAGTCGAGCTCCCTAACCACCTGGCCATGCCTCTAACAGTATTAACACAATTTGATATAAAATTCCAAATTCCAAAATAAGTACTTAAAAATGGCATATTATCTTCTATAGTAGAACATCAATTGGGATTTAAAGAGTATATACACATGCAGAAGTAATATAAATACCTCACATTTGGAAAGATTCTAGGAACCCATCATAGCACCAACGAGGGGCTGCTCCTTCCATTATTTTGTTCCATATCACTTGAACCGTTCCCTTATTTCGAAGTTGCCCATGCTACGCATGGCATTAAACGTCACTTTTTGCTACCGACCTTTCCGCTCAGTTGAGCCCTCATTCGTGGTATTAAGGCGGGAAAATTGAAATGGTTGCTAAACTTGAATTGTCACTTCTCTAAGACATTTAAACAACAATAAAGAAGTAGGAAGAGGCCCAGTGAGCACCTGACACTACCAGATCATATGATTAAAATAATGGCTACAGCTGCTGTTGTTCCGATTAGTTATTAATTTAAACCATGTCTTACTAAATTTCATTGAAGTAGATTAAGTAGGGTTGTACCTTGGTTCAATACGCCTGAACACCTTTTTTTTGGTTTAGGACTTTTCAAGGATTTTATGTGGTGAAAGGTTAAACAACCCCCAAAAAATATACATTTTGGACTTCTATGCGGTGATACTTACACCAATCAAGATGAAAATTGGCACAAATATAAATTTTTATGCATCCAACACATTGATTTACAAAAAGTTGGATTTGCCCATTTTGTGTCTTTTTTTTTAAGAGAGGTCAGAGCTAAAAAAATCGTAATTTTGGTTGTTATTTTTTCAATTATTCGACCATATTATGACAAATTTTCATGGAATTTGGTACAAAGAAACTTCTCTACATATTTGGTCATTTCAGGGGAGTCACGGAAAGCGTAATTTTAGAGATTTTGGTCCATTTCTTGGCCATAATCTGACCAATTTTGCAGTTCCCAAACAGAGGTATAGATAATATTGTAATTTTTGTCTTTTACTCAGCTTTTAGCAAGGAAAACACAATTTGGGGTTTTCGTGAACTATTCATACGTATGATAACCAACTTACATGGGATTTGGTACAAATATATTTTCTTGCAGGTCCCAAGCAATGATGTAGACAGTTTTCGATTTTTCTGTGTTTTTCACAATTTTTCGGGTGTGAAAATTGGCCATGTTGGGATTGCGTGGGGTAGACATGTTGCATCTGCCTGCTGTGCCACTAGGGGACGAACACAATAGTAAGTGACTGAATTCTTCCTTGGATCGTTCCAATATTTAACACGTTTGACAAGCGGTACTGTATTCTAGCCTCTACTAATGTATAATTCATGGCTTGATACAGCAATTGTCCGTTTGATGCCAATTTAAAAATATTCGTTATTCATACAATTTAAACATAGTTACAGCAATGAAGGATTAAAAAATAAAAAATTAGTTGTGTCTTTTTTCTTTATTTTTATTTACTGTGTAATTATTAGCTATAAGAACCCGGATTTAGTTTTATTCTTTTACACATCGAACCTGTACCTTTCTGACAACTGCAATTTTACTGTTCGGTATCCAGAATATTCTAATTTTTATAGTTTTACGATCTCACTCAGCTGAAAAACATCCCAGTGTAAAAAGTGTATTTTCTTATAGTTGGTGTAAAATCATTTTAACGTGTATGAATTTATACTATAATAAAACAAATATAAATTATTTATGTGGCTTTATTCCAGGGAGATTTTTTTTATGGTTTTTATCATTATTGTCAATTTTTACATCGTATTAACTAGAATTAATATACATAAAATGAATGAACCATGAAAAGACGTTTTTGGAAAGCGTTAAAGCTTTTCATCCCTCTTTTCTTTCGAAATTGTTTCAAACGACGTCGTAGAATAAATTTAAGTTTATATATCTCTTTTAGAGATTTATTCTTAAGAAATACGGACAGATTAACTAATAAGTTAAAGCAAACGAAAAACAATAAGGCGACGGAAAAAGAAATGTTTAGTTTTCCAAAGAGGGCCGTGGAAATGAATTAATTTTTTTTTTCAAACGTAGTTCTGGTTCATGGCTGCATGAACTGAAGTCTTTCAGAACTTTAATCTTGTTGAACCTTTGAATGAATGTTCTTGTGACAAGGGTTTAGCAGGGACGAATTACTAGCTAAAGTCATTCATTATAAAGTTAACAAAAATGCACGCACGGTTATATGACCAGCTCTATAGTTTTCATTAGTCTTTCGTAAATTAAGTTTAATAATATGAGAAGCTTTTGGTGAGAAGTTTCATAAAAAGTGGCTTAGTTTATGGCCATTTATCACTACACCTTTTGTTGCAGCTTTCTTAATTATTAGTGTATTAATGACAATAGTTTGTAATTTTGAAAAAAAACGTTAGAGAATAGATTACATTGGTCCACTCTAAGGGATGAAACGTATGAATTGAAATCATATTATGAAATAGATATACAAGTAGTCCTGAATACACAGTGATTACATATTGTGAAACGGAGAGACAAATATTTTAACACATATATATGCAAAGAATAACACTTTATGAAATGAATAAACAAGCATTTGTATATATATATACAGAAAAACACATCATCAAACGGATAGACAAATATTTCTACATATACAGAAAAACACATTATGAACTGAACGAAGAATATTTCTGAATGTAGAAAACACCATTAACAAATGGATAAAAAAATATATTAATTAGCATTGGTAAATAAGGTTGCTAGCAAAAACAATATTACAAGCATTGGCTAAGAAATACGAAAAAAATACCAGTCATTTCTATTATACTGTTTTTTTTTTCCTTTTTCACTTAGAAATTAATGCATTACGTATTTCGGAATATATCAAATATCAGATGATGCAATAATCCTAGAATAATGATGCTGATTACGTGTAATTAAAAACGACCAGTACTATACCCGATATAATTAGAGGGTTCCTATAGATCAGTTGTTTTTATAATGTTTTGATGTCATTATTACGACATTATATGAAACAGAATTCATCTTGTACAAAGCCATTTTGGTAGTAAGAAATAATTATAATCAATAATACATTTTTAGCGTTCCAAAAATACACGTTAATAATAAAATAAAACTTCAAACAATTATTTGAACTGCGGTTGTACGAATATTCTTTTCTTTAAATCTGCTTACCTCGTATTCAAATATCTATTAAAGATTAGAGATTACGTAATGATTTAAGTTGGCAATGTATATCAGGTGGGATTTTCACAAACGCTTAAGAGATGGAAGAGAAAGTGAGGTAATACGGCCCCCTTCGGTAAGACGGCCACCCGTGTTTGTCATCGATTATGATGTGCTGACATAATTTTTTTATGTAACACCGAGCATAAACACTTTGGCGAACTGGGGCGATGTGAATGACCATAGCCGGAATTAATTCTTTTTAACAACTTTGAATTATTCATGGTTTCAAAGTTGATATTTCAGGAAAATTCCGTTTTTTAATTTCAAACAATGAGGCATTATAGACGGTCGATAAACAATGTTCAAGTTCATTGACATTTTATAATTTGCGATTGCTTTACAATGAGTAGATAAGGGTATAACGTTCTTCCACTGTTCTATGCTATTAATGACGTAAATTGCGGTCTTAGGTTTATGTCTTACATTAATACCTACGTAATTTTGAGCGATTGTTCTGTATAATGCGCAACTCGTACCTGTTCCTGCATGGCCTGCCTTATCCAGCTTTTTATGTAAAATAGTCCCCATTCACAAGAAGTGCACTTTTCTAATATCTACGATATAGTGTATGCCTAATCTAAGTTTTTACTAGCAATTATATTTATAATATAAAAGTTTCATTTTCAAACATTTTTCTTCATCACGACATTCATATTAATTACTTGGTGAGGATGGCTCTCTTACCCCACTTTCCTCAAAGTTCAGATGTATTTCCTATTTTAATAATGTGATTAATAGATAGATCTTAGCAAACAATCAGTGCTTACATTGTAATAAGTAGATTCATCAACCCATAACCTGACGAAATATAAAACAAAAGTTTTGTAGAGCAAGATTGGAATAATTCAATAACATTACATTTATTCTTGTGAAAACTATCTTGGCTACCGTTAAAAAAGAAGACTTGAAAAACGAGTCTCGTGAATCTGCGCACACAAAAAAAGAGCTAAAGTGGACATTACCAAATGCTTATCAAGTGCAAATATATTCACAACCAATCTGACAAACGTCGAGGGAGTGTAAAGCTGTTAATGAACTGAAAGAGCTTGAATATTTATTTTACAGTCAGATAAATATAACTTTGCGATGCTACTAATTAAATTCAAGTGATTTTTTTTGTTTGTTTGTTATTGGGCATAAGGTTACACAATGGGCTCTCCTTACTGCAGATATCGAATATCAATTTTTAGCGATATAATCTCTCAGAAATACGGCTAAGCCACAGAGTACATAAAGTGAAATAGAAAAACAACATAAAAACTATCTGCTATCTTACACACACACATATATATATATATATAACGTTTACAGACGTTACCAAACCAACTGAATGGAAAGACAACTTAATTCCTTAGGTATAACTTGTATGGAGAACAATTTATTTTAGGACTTTTTTAAAATGCCCCCCAGTGGTACAGCGGTATGTCTGCGGACGTACAACGCTAGAATCCGGGTTTCGATACCCGTGGTGGATAGAGCACAGATAGCCCATTGTGTTGCTTTGTGCTTAACTTCAAACAAACAAGAAAAATTTTAAATCGGTTGAGGTGTAGCAGTAAATATTACAGTTGTTTTATGGACTTCCCAAATTGCACAAAACCTGACTTATTCTCAAGACGTATATAGTGTCGTTTATTGATTTCCCTACTTGTGAATTTTCTCGTTGCCTAGTGACGTTAGTTATCGGTAAGAGTATCTATCGTATTAAAACCCTCGACAATTTTTCAGTGGCTTTCATAAGTTACAATTAAATTCGGAAAAGATTATAATGTTTGAATGTGATATAAATTCCTACTTCAATACCAGTAGCCTCGGCGATTTAAGTCATTCAAAAAAAATTAATTTAAAAATTAATAGTGACGGTCAAATTCAACTATTCAGTTAGACAAGAGCACAAAGATTACAGTGAGTTCTATCAGCTAGGTACCGTCCGTCAAGATTATGAATTTATATTTAGGAATGGCTAACAGTAGATAAATTTTGTATAGTCTTTGCGCGTAAAGTCTTAAACAAAGTTTACACTTTTTTGCTTTTGTAAATAACTTTAATTTATTTGCCTCTTGTTAGGGTTAAGGTGGAGCCCTTCCTTTTTTTTCTTCCAAGTGGTTAATCTCTTTGTTTATCTTTAAGCGTTTCTTACGTTATTAGTAAATCTACAATGATGAAAATGTAAAACCAATCTCACAGTATACATTTTTAGCTAAAGGATTAAATTGTAATTTTCAACATGAATGGAACCTAATGTGTACGTGTGTTTAACAGCCAAATGAGAAATTGAGCTATTGAAAAGAGGCAAGACAGCCATCCTGCACCATCTTTCGTCACAATGTTATAGTCCGGTTTGTTGAATAGAATAACACGACTTTCCACCATTTTGGATAAAGAGCCTATGCAAAAAAAAAAAAAAATAACAGTTCGTTCAGTAACATTACATCTCGAACCTCCTATTTTACGAAGACAGGTAAAAGTCTGTGATGACTACATCTGTGTAGATAGACAGGGATTGATGCGGTTATTTTAGGTTTAAGTGTTTGGGGGTCTTTATACTTAAACTTTATTGAAAACATTGTCCAGAAAATTTTGGTTGTTGTTTAAAACTAAGCATAAAGCTACACAATGGACTATCTGTGCTCTGCCCACCACGGGTATCGAAACTCAGTTTCTAGGGTTGTAAGTCCGCAGACATACCGCTATGTCACTGTCCAGAAAAATGGCAAATAAATTTTGACGATTCTAGGCAGAATTTCACTGTCTTAAGCCTAAGTTGTTTTTGATAGGATTTACCACAGTTTATGTTATTTCAATAATTGTTACTTCAATATTGAATAATAGCTTCTTATAACTCATACTTGAAAACATTACTTCAATTGAACTATAAAATACGAAACCTTATGATCCATGATTGAGAGGTTTCATGTTTTTCTTTTTAATTCGTTTTTTTTGAACCTATGTGTTTTCCTAAGTCATGGATTTCAAGTTAAATTATAACCTTAAAAAAGACAATGATACACTTTTTTTTCATACAAAATATATTTTGTTCTGACAAAAACATAAGAACTATAACTACTCATTAAAATCTTAAGAAGAAAATAATATCATGCAGAGAATTGAAATAAACATTTAACATGCTTACTTTTTTTTTCTTTTATTGAATGCATAAATATAACAGGATACGTTCAATTAACGTAAAAACTATAAGAACAAAATGTTAACACCCCCCAGTGGCACAGCGGTATATCTGCGGACTTACAACGCTAAAAACCGGGTTTCGATACCCGTAGTGGGCAGAGCACAGATAGCTCATTGTGTAGTTTTGTGCTTAACTTCAGACAAACAAACAAAATGTTAACCTCACAATATTTATTTTGAAGAAGAATAAATTCACTTCAGGCAAACATTATATTCAAAAATGTATTTTCAAATGTAGGAACAAAAAAAACTGTTCTTAATTAGCCAGTTTGAGCTTATAATTAACAAGTGCGTTGTGAAAACAAACACATTCAAATTGTAAGCTGAAATATTACGGTACTTACATATTCCATATAAAAAAAAGAAGCGAAATTTTCTCTCCTTTCAAGAAGATAACTTTCACACCAGTGAGTTGAAATACCTCTACAACGCTCAAAGAGATTAACTTATCACACCGGCCACCTTAAAACGTACAGGCAGAATGCTTATCCAACGGAGAAAGTTCATGACCAAAAAAGCTAGTAAAGATATAGGCCAATAAAAGTCACTTTTACATCAAGTTGTAGGATATAAAAGGAAATATCCAGAATCCGTTATTTGTTACTTCTAGCATGTCATAATTCGACCTTTAATGGCTCATATATATATATATATATATATATAACGACATCTAGGTGATTTTTTATCACAGCTTAAAACTAAAATTAAACGCAGAAATAAATGATTTTTTTTATAAATTTGTTACTGAGAAGTTCAACCTTGATATATATATATATATCCGTTCAATATTAATATAAGTGAAGTTGAAACCAGCAGTGTGTTTATAAACCATTTCATGAATACTGCAGGGTCCGGCATGGCCAGGTAGTTAGGGTACTCGACTTGCAATCTGCGGGTCGCGGGTTCAAATCCCCGTCACACCAAACATGCTCGCCCTTTCAGCCGTGGGGGCGTTATAATGTG
>NW_013666721.1:277465-289455 GCF_000517525.1 Limulus polyphemus | reverse complement strand
CCAAGAGTTGGCGGTGGGTGGTGATGTCTAGCTGCCTTCCCTCAAGACTTACACTGCTAAATTAGGGACGGCTAGCGCAGATAGCCCTGGTGTAGCTTTCCGCGAAATTCAAAACAAACAAATAAAATGAATACTGCAGGACAGAACACAAAACTTGAAAAATAATGAAAAATATACTTTACTATTTAACTTCAAAATGAAAAGTGTGTAAATATATATACACATATATATATATTACTTCTAATATTTCTTTTCAGGGAGACATCTTAACAACTTAAGAAGCTTATAACTGACGCATTTAACATGAAAATATATAAATATTATTTATATTTTTAAACAGAATTTCATCTCGAATCAATAACAATTTTGTTCTTTGATCATTGCAAAAGAAAGATATTTGTTTGTTCATGGCGAATCTACTAAGCCTATCTGTCGCCGATCTTAAGCTCGAAATACCAACCAAAGAAGGAGAGCAAACGGCCGGGCAGCACCCGCTGCCATCTCTTGGGCTACTCTTTATGATTTATGAACGAATGGTGGGATTAGCCATCATATTATTACGCTCCCTGGCTACAAACGCGATCATGCTTGTCATCGGGTTTCGATTCCGTTACCCGCAGATTGTTAGTAGGTCGCCCTAACTCCCAGCTCAGCCCATGCCTACAAAGAAAGAAACTATAATAATTATATTGGAAGTTCAAAACACTTTTTTTTATGTAGTATTCTATTTTCGTATCAATATCTATAGTTTTGCTGAGATAGTGTACTAAATATGCTATCATTATTTTTTTCTTACCAGTGTTTATACAAGAAAGAATCAGCGCTATATAAGAGTTACTTCAGAGTTCACAGTGTTTATACAAGAAAGAATCAGAGCTATATAAGAGTTACTTCGGTATTTCACAATTTTTATACAAGAAAGAATCAGAGTTATATAAGAGTTACTTCAGATTTCACAAAAATATCTAAAGATTCGTTTAGTTACTGTGGATGTCTGGCAAAAACTGACATTTAACACGAATGAAGGCAGGTTGTGTAACTCGATGATAACAGTTCTCAGTCATATAACACAACACATTTTCTCTGTTGTATAACATATTAATTATTACCTCTCATTAACTGACATGATCATACGCCTACAGAACACTTAAATGATTATTTTTATTCTTCATTATTCTGTTTATTGTTGGTGTGTCGGAAAACCAGCTTCTCAAGAATTGCACTTGCACCAACAAGACAGATTTCTCAAGAAGTACCAAAAGAATTTCCTTAAATGATTTATAATGATCACCTTGAGAAATAATTCCCGCCTAGGTTAGGAAGGAAAACTAATTTAAACAATCTGATATTATATACGTGTATGTAATTCAACATGAACTGAATTGAAAGTTGCACTGCGAGATAATTTTTCCAACAAATACAAGTGTCAGTTTTAATCAACACCAGCTTATTGGTGCAGCAGTTCCGTTATCAGTAAATATTATTCAGCTTTTAATAAACATTTTATTGTTGCATTTAACATTTTGAACGTAACAGTAAATGCTAAAATCTTACATACACAATAGCGCTGTTTGTTTTTTTTTGGTAACTGTAATGTTTCTTTAATAACTGAAATCACTATTCGTTGGTAAAAGAGTAGCCCAAGAGTTGGCGGTGGGTGGTGATGACTAGCTGCCTTCCCTCTAGTCTTACACTGCTAAATTAGGGACGGCTAGCGCAGATAGCCCTCGTGTAGCTTTGCGCGAAATTCAAAAACAAAAACAAACAATAACTGAAATAGTACATCTTATTGACTAAGTCTACTTATAAAGAATGAATCCTGCACCAGAGAGAGCAAAAATAAATTAAACATTGATTGTACTTAACTGGAAGTGTTTAAGCAAAACATCTGTGTTTGTTCAAATTTTAGTTGCTTCAAACAATTAATATATTTATAATTCAAGACAGTTTCTTCTTCGCGAAATTAGAGCTGTCATGTTTTTCAGAATTGAAACTTTGGAAACATACACATTTCGTCGTTTCGTTTAAGTTTTAATGTTTTACTTTCTAAAACAAACTGAATTCCTCTCTATTATCAGTTTACATTGTATCATGAACTAGACTCAGCAAGCCTAAACACAAATGATACATTTATGGTGTGTGAGAAAAGAAGGAAGATGCTAGAAGCTTATTAGGCCTGCCTCCCTGCTTCCTTTGTAATACATTTAATTGGTGTTGCATGTAACGTTTAAAACCAGGAAATTGAAGAAGGCCTAGGAGCGTTTCCATAAAAACATCCATGCAAATTATTTATTGGACTTTTGTTTCTAAACAACTTCAAGTATAAATAGGAGAAAAAAAAAACACCTATATGGACGAAATTGCTGCATTTTCATAAACAAATTAGAAATACGTGCTTTAAGTAATGAATTTTAAAACGGCAATTTTAACGATAAGGTGGAAAATTGAATCTCTTTATGTTAATCGGTTCGAAATCTCCGGTTTTAATTTTACTTTATAATTCAGCATTTTGGACTTGAAAGAAAAATGATGCACATTAAAATACTTGTAATTATTGAAGAACTTGGTCTTTAAAAGTGAATATATTACTTGCAATGTAAAAAGAAAAGTTACTAGTGTTTTACAGAGTCCATTACCTTTATTTTAAATCCGACTGTTTATCAGCTAGGGATTCAAAATGAAATTCGAAATCTGACTATAAAAAGAAAAATGATTTAACATACAGCCAGGGAAGATAGATTTTTCGTTAAAACGTATACTTCTTGCTGGGTGGAACCCATGTCTTTAATCCGCTACGCTTACTTGTCATCAAATCAACGTTCATTTATTTTATACGGTGAAATACAAGTAGGAGTTATATTAACAGCACAGCCGTTGTTCCGGTATATATTATTTTCTCCTGTTCCGAAGTTAATGGATATGATGATGAGTGTTATTTTATACGGTGAAATACAAGTAGGAGTTATATTAACAGCACAGCCGTTGTTCCGGTATATATTATTTTCTCCTGTTCCGAAGTTAATGGATATGATGATGAGTGTACGGTCATTAGTAGAACTCCTAAACTTTCCATAGTTAGTAGTAATCAAGGGATTATTTTCTTCAAGAGTTTATTCAGGTAACAAATTGAAGAGGTAAAGTATACTTATTTTTGTAAATGGTGGAATATAAACATACATATGTGTTCGCAGAATAATTTCTTGGCTACCGTCTAAAAATTCAGAAACTAACCTCTATCACCATTTTCAACATTGGTTTATTAGTACGATAACTATTAATATTTTATTATTCTTTTTTTTTTTTTGCTTAAGCACAAAGCTACACAATCAGCTATCTGTGCTCTGCCCACCACGGGTATCGAAACCCGGTTTCTAGCGTTGTAAGTCCAAAAACATATGGCTGTGCCACTGGGGGGGATGAATCTTTTGAATCTAATGACACAAAGTATACTGTATTTTGATCTATCTGGTATATTGGATCTAAGGTCACAAAATATATTGTATTTTACTCTATCTTGTATATCGTATCTGAGGACACAAAATATATTGTATTTTACTCT
The DNA here is from genome assembly GCF_000517525.1 of Limulus polyphemus. Classification (NCBI taxonomy): domain Eukaryota; kingdom Metazoa; phylum Arthropoda; class Merostomata; order Xiphosura; family Limulidae; genus Limulus; species Limulus polyphemus. The sequence goes on along the minus strand of NW_013666721.1, from coordinate 285,896 downwards.
ACCTTGTGTATCGAATCTAAGGACACAAAATATATTGTATTTTACTCTATCTTGTATATTGAATCTAAGGACACAAAATATTTTGTATTTTACTCTATCTTGTATATTGAATCTAAGGACAACAAAATATATTGTATTTTACTCTATCTTGTATATTGTATCTGAGGACACAAAATATATTGTATTTTACTCTACCTTGTGTATCGAATCTAAGGACACAAAATATATTGTATTTTACTCTATCTTGTATATTGAATCTAAGGACACAAAATATATTGTATTTTACTCTACCTTATGTATCGAATCTCAGGACACAAAATATATTGTATTTTACTCTATCTTGTGTATCGAATGTAAGGTCACAAAATATTTTGTATTTTACTCTATCTTGTATATTGAATCTAAGGACACAAAATATTTTGTATTTTACTCTACCTTATGTATCGAATCTCAGGACACAAAATATATTGTATTTTACTCTACCTTGTGTATCGAATCTAAGGACACAAAATATTTTGTATTTTACTCTATCTTGTATATTGAATCTAAGGACACAAAATATATTGTATTTTACTCTACCTTGTGTATCGAATCTAAGGACACAAAATATTTTGTATTTTACTCTACCTTGTGTATCGAATCTCAGGACACAAAATATATTGTATTTTACTCTACCTTGTGTATCGAATGTAAGGTCACAAAAGATATTGTATTTTACTCTACCTTGTGTATCGAATGTAAGGTCACAAAATATTTTGTATTTTACTCTACCTTGTGTATCGAATGTAAGGTCACAAAATATATTGTATTTTACTCTATCTTGTATATTGAATCTAAGGACACAAAATATATTGTATTTTACTCTACCTTGTGTATCGAATGTAAGGTCACAAAATATATTGTATTTTACTCTACCTTGTGTATCGAATGTAAGGTCACAAAATATATTGTATTTTACTCTACCTTGTGTATCGAATGTAAGGTCACAAAAGATATTGTATTTTACTCTACCTTGTGTATCGAATGTAAGGTCACAAAATATATTGTATTTTACTCTACCTTGTTTACTGTAGAGTTGATTCGCTAGAGTCATATGTTACATCTTACAAAATTCTTCTCAGGTTATTGATTAAACAGAACAAAGAAAATATAGATGTATTTGGTCTATGCATACAAATGCAGGAATTGTTTTATCAGAATCGATTTCGGCTAAGAAACGTTTTCGCCCTTCTAATAGCTTCCTTTGAATATTACAGTTCGTGTGTTATCAAGGGCATTGTAATATGTTAAAAAAAAACTGTGTTTTCATTAAAAAAATATTAATCACTTAAATATGAATAGCTGGAAATGTGCTTAGGGGAATCGTGCAAACTTCAATAACAGCTTGTAAGTTTCACCTTAAATTTTATGAGTTATATTCTTTTCTCTTAGTAAGATGAGACACCACATTATTATTTAATAACGAGTTGCCAACTCTTGAAAGAGTAACGTTGAATGGTTACACTTTAAATACTTAGAATTATAAATCATCATTTTAGAATAATGATTTTTATAACTTTTTTCCATAGCCTTTTGATACATAAATCGGATAACACATTTCATAACGCAACCAACATAAAAAAATAGTGCTGTATCAGCTCTCAGTTCGGATATACCGATTATTCAAAAGAGCTATATTTGATTATGCATGTGGAAAATATTGGTGTTTTGTGCATATTTTGTACTCCCTCACACCAAAAACACAAGTAAGTATTATATATTTTCAATGGTGAAAAAAGAAGAATGCACCGATTAGTTTTTTTGTGATGTTTAATTAATTCAAGCAAGATATTTACAGAATTGAAATTCTGTATGTGTTCTAGGATTGTTTTATTTATCTACACCTGTGAAAGTTATCAGGACTTCTATACTCAGACCTTTCTCAGCACGCTTCTTCATTTCTAAGGATGTTAAACCCTTTATTACAAGCTTGAGTACATTTTTTGACTGAGTTATTGCATTAACCCACTTTTCATTTTTCATCCAGTACCTCATATCAACTGATTAAAGTTAATTTATAGGCTTTTCTATATCCGCGTTTTCTTATAGCAAAGCTACATCGGGCTATCCGCTATGTCTACCGACCGGAATCGAGCCTCTGATTTTAGCATAGTAAATCCAGACTTACCGCTGTCTCCCCGGGGGACTTTCTATGTCTACCAGGTAAATTGATTAAAAAAAATTAGAGATGAGTATAAAAAAATTTTGATTAATTAATTAATTAAAATAAGTAATTAGGCTAGATTCTTACATATCACAGACATGTTTGTTAAAAACCGAGAAGGATCTCATAAATCATGCTGGTCATACACGTGAGTTTGATATCTTGGTAATAAGAAGGTTAAAAACCAAGTGAGATAACATTAAATTCTGATACGAAACTGCTATATTTTCTTGACAACATAATATTCGCGAATTTTCAGTTGTTCTTTAATTTCTACAGAATCATAAATCCAACGTTTAGAAACACAAAACAAATCCTAAGTCCGTTTCTAGCTCCGAAAGTAATGGATGTGTTTTTTTTTTTACTTCATTAAAACAAGTGAGCGCCTTTCATCAGTATTACTTTGTCACGAAAGCTCTGTATCGTCTATATTTTTAAACTTAACGATATAAAAGTCAATAAAGAGAATGGCTATTATAAGAATTGCAGAGATGGTACATTTGTCACTGATTTGGTTTTTCATACGTAAAATGTATTAATATTGATTATGTAATTTGAACTTGATTAATTAGAAAAAAGACAGATTAGGTAAACATTTATCGAAAAAACAAATATTACGAAGTAAGATATTACTTATGTGTTGACCACATTCATTAACAGGCATTGGTAAGATGTATTTAATATTTATATATCATAAAAAATACAATTAATTAACATCGTTTCAATGCACACTGTTTAACATTCCGAGACTACTACATTTCTACTACATTCGTTAAATAGATTATCTAGTCAACTTAAGCTGAGATAGGACAGAGTATCTTCCAAGAGTGTAAACTCTTAACAGGAAGTAAATAGCAATACACATGTCAATTATTAGAATATGTCACATTCGTAAAAGGAATAAAACTAATGTGTAACAAGGTTTAAAAAATAATACGATGTTTCTAGCTTTTCAATAATATATGTATATATTGAACTTAGGACTTATTATTGAGCATAAGGGATTTTCTGTTTCATATCTGTGTGTAAGTGGCGAGTTATAACTTATCGAAAAGACGTTAAGTTCTCTTAACAATGTTAAACTCATCAACCGTTGCAATATGAAGAAAATCATTCTACAGAATGAAGCTAGTTTACCTTTCAGTTGGTTGATCATTGAGAGCTCCTCCTGTTCATGTTCACTGAGTATCAAGTGGATGTAGAAGTACCACGAGAAGGTTTTGTGTATCATAAACGATCAATCTCTGTAGAATCTGCATATTTTACAGAGGGCGTATTTGAAAGAAATAATGTCGAGACTGCAAAATTAACTTCGGGAAACGTAGTAAGGCTTTTTCTTTTATCCTATTTGGTGAATGTATGTATAAAGTTTTATGTCTGCATCTGATTTATAAAACGACCCATTTTTTCGTAACTCTCTCACGTCTCACATTTTGAATACAGAACTAATTCATTTTAAAATATTCCTTATTTATATACCCTGTATATTATATACTTCGTTTCAATAATAGTTTGTTCTTTAACTCGTAGGTGTAACTGGCGTGTTGTTTTACCAATGTAAGTGGCATTACAGCCACAACACGTATGGATCTTCATTATGTAAGATTGTTTTACTCCAACTACAAATGATATTTAAAACACCCTTTAAAATACAAAACTTATTTAAAACCAAAGACCGCTTACTTACCCTATGCGTTCAAAACGCGTCTACAATATATACGTGTTGTGGCTGTAATGCCACTTACGTTGGTAAAACCACATGCCAATTACACCTGCGAGTTTGTGAACATATGGGAATATCGAGTAGGACTAGTTTGTTCTTTAAAGTAAAAACGATTACAAAATAAATGTTTAAACAGGAATACGTATGGTAACAGACACAGGGACTTAAGATGTGCGAGATTTTGTAGTCCATGTTACTGAAATATCTTCTTATTGATTAATAGTTTTATAAAGTAAATAATATAGAACAAATTGTCTTGGTATCTATTTTTCAAATAGATTGTCTCGTTTCCATCAAAACCGTTAGGGAAGTGTTAAGCATTTTGATACCGTAGATAAACACGTATATGTATATATATATACACATCAGAAATAATTATACACGACGTTTTAAGTTGTTGTTCAACTATAAGACTACATCATTTTCATATTAATAAATTCCAATTATTAACAATAATTTTAACATACTGATTCATGTAATTATACTTCCCCAAATCTTGATGGGTTTTACAACTATCTAATATATTTTGGTTATCAATAAGAGATAGGGTTAGTCCCATCAGGATTATAGATCATCAGCTAGTAATGTTTATTAGTTTATAACAGGCAATATCGGGAAACAATAAATCGATTTTTTTTCCTCTCTCAATATCTTATGAAAACGTTTCTGTTATAAATCTGCACGACAAAAATGGAATACTTCAAAGACAACAGTATTTTACAGAAATGATTGAGATATACTTTCTCGTTATGGATTTACAGTTACGACAATGATAAGTTAAGCACCAGCGAATACTTATTCGAACAATTGGACAGGTATAATTGATGGAAGCTGGAAGCGAGAAAAGAACAATGCTACAGATCCCTGTCATTGTCATTTTCCTGTCATTAAACGCTTTAATTCCCATCAAATCCTAATCGTTGGCTCTCCAACGATTTTTCTACCTTCCATTATACTGTTGTTGTTTTTTTTTAACTCATTTCCTTTAATACAATCTATATATCTTCAGTGTGTTGTATTTTTGCTATGAATTATTAATTTAGGTAACGTTGTATTCCAAGATGAATAATAAGTAACTCATTAGCTCTTTGGTCGTTGTAGGAAATGTCCTTGTACCACCTCTAGCACCATATTTATATACCTACAACCTTCGAATGTTCCAAGTTGAATGGCCTCCAGTAGCACAGTGGTATGTTTTGCAGAGTTACAACGCTAGAAACTGGGTTTCGATACCTGTGGTGGGCAGAGCACAGATAGCCCATTCAGTAGCTTTCTGCTCAATTACAAACAAGCACATAAGTCCAAGTTGAATAGTGTCAACGCATCGCAACACAACAGGATGCAATAGGTAAAGTAAGAACGTCTTTAAGTCCTAGTTGATCCGTTCTTCTGATGTTGCGTCTTTTCTGTGAACGCAATAGGTAAAGTAGGAACGTCTTTAAATCCTAGTTGATCCGTTCTTCTGATGTTGCCTCTTTTCTGTGGACGCAATAGGTAAGGTAGGAACATTTTTAACTCTTAGTTGATCCGTTCTTCTGATGTTGCCTCTTTTCTGTGGACCCAATAGGTAAAGTAGGAACATTTTTAAGTCCTAGTTGATCCGTTCTTCTGATGTTGCTCTTTTCTGTGGACGCAATAGGTAAGGTAGGAACATTTTTAAGTCCTAGTTGATCCGTTCTTCTGATGTTGCCTCTTTTCTGTGGACGCAGTAGGTAAGGTAGGAACATTTTTAAGTCCTAGTTGATCCGTTCTTCTGATGTTGCCTCCCTTCTGTGGTGAAGCAATGTTCAGGAATACCTTTCTTCAACTATACTGGTCTTCATGTAATTAAGAGCATCCTATTGGTTCATCATTTTTACTTGTGCCACATTCTTGGCTTGACTGTTGAACTTTCTTCCTACGTGTATCTATATTTTCTTGACTTTCAGAAATAACCTAGAACTTCTTACTCCTCCAATAGTTGTTAAATATTTACTTCAGAGTCAATCAACATACGACATATTTGTACTGAAATGAAACAGCTGCTTTAGGAACGAGAACTGTTTATGTCCAATACTTCCAGTTACAAGGATTTCGACCCTATAATCTCAATACATAATGAGGGAAATTCGTTAGATAAAGTTTCTATGCATAAATGTTTTAACGAAATGAGAAATGTAGTCATAAAATAAATTACCATAGTTTGTTTGTTGTTAAGCACAAAGCTACACGCTTCTATTCGTGCTCTGCAAACCGCAAGTATGGAAACCTAATTTTTAGCTCTAAAACTTACTGCTTAGTTAACGGGATAGTTTTAACGAAAGTCATAAATGTGCTGTGTCCTCCGTAGGTCATCAGTTGGGAACTTTCATTACTAGCGGTGTTTTCGGCCCTTAACCGTACACGAGAGATGCAGTTGAAATGATGAACAGCTTTAATCGCGCGCTTACAATAAACTGGCTTCATTTAAAATGCACCGTGCAACATTATGTTTACGTTTTGTTTTCAAATTCCATTATAATCATAATCTTGCAACCATAAACTTCGCGAGTTTCGTGATTTTGTGTTTTATTATGAAACTATGCGAACACCATCTTCTTTTGAGAGTTTTTTTGAACTTTTCATAAACATTTCTAACACGAGCTGCACAGAAACTCTGAATAGATAATCAGGTAGGAAAGTTGCATTACAGAGAGGTTGTATTAGTTATTATTTGTGAGGCGTTTTATATCCAGTAAAATAAGTACATTGCTACCTATTTCTTCTGCGTTATTATTATCTTAAATACAAAGATGTTCTTAGAAAGAAATTTTTACATGTATAAAAGAAGAATTAATTAAAGCCTAACATTCAATCTACCACAAAATATTATCGCTAAAACATAATTAACCATTAAAACTATTATAAGCTATCAACATCGCCGGTGTGGCACATAATAAAAAATAGAGAATTGATATCTCAAACATAAATAACACTCTTATGTCTCCGAATGTTTCTCATACGATAACTAGCAGATCAGTATTGTTATTGTTACCTTGGATAAAGCATGGGATGAGGGATTCCGAAGAGAAACAAGCCTAGTGGATTGCCACTTTGAATAATGCCAATTATTAAGACACTTTTGATGTTGAAATTGATGTCAATTTTTTCTAAGTTAACGTTATATTTGCTAGTAAACTTCGTCAGTTTTGATCTCTGTTGTTCGACATGTGAATATCCTGTCCTTACCAATAAAACGTTCAATGCAAGTTGAATATGATAAAAGTCAGCGCAGCTCCTATATAAACTGTTAAAAGCTATTGCGTTAACAACCAACTTTCTACAATATTTCTTCAGTGTACATAGTTCATGCCGTATCTAGGTAGTGCAAGAATACGATTTTAACGTTGCACCAGCATTATACACATATTTTCAAGGTCTTTATTTTCTGCAGCGTTGATTAGTGAGATTATGTTCTGTTAAAATTTTATCCTGAAGATCGTTTATGCACCAGACAGTAATGACAGTCCCCAAAAACTTCCTAAACTACCGTCCCAAATTTTGAGCTGCCGACAAGAGGGAAGGAAGGCAGCTTGTCAAACACCACCGACAGCGAAACTCTTGGGCTACTCTCAACGAATAGTAGGATTTACCATCACGTTATATCGTTCCAACGGTTGAAAGGGCGAGTATGTTGGGTACTAGGTTTCAGTTTCGTGACCCGCAGATTGCGAGTCGAGCACACTAATCACCGGTCTGTATCAGACAAATCCTCCCCCCCAAAACAACAACACAACAACAACAACTAAGTTGCTTATTTACATAAACCAAACACTTTGTAGCATACAATGCCTTACAAAGGGCTTCCCCCCTCCCTGTGCTGGTAATAAATATTAGGTATTTTCTTGTGAAAGACATAACTCAAATGACTAAAAATATTTATTATATTAATCTTAGACCAGTTTCTAAAGATTACAAAGAACAAAAGGTGCATTGTTACTCACGTTAGTAATATAATACAAAAAAATCTTGAAAACACATGTACAAGTTTTCACCTCTTAACATGATTATGCAGTTAATATTTGGTTGAAGCTTCTTTGGCAGCAATAACAGCTGAAAGTCGGTTTGGATAACCTTCCACAAGCCTTGCACAGTATGCTAGAGATATTTTTGCCAACTTCTGCTTGCAGATATATTCCAGTTTTTGTAAGTTGGAAGGATGTCTTCGATACACAGCAATTTTCAAGTCTCTCCACAGATTTTCGAGTGGATTAAGATCTGGGCTTTGGATTAGACAGTCAATTTTTGTTTATCCGAAACCATTCTTGGGTTGCCTTTGATCTGTGTTTAAGATCATTCTCCTGTTGAAATGTAAATCTTCAACCGAGTTTCAGTTTTTCAGCCGACTTCTTCAGGTTTACCTCCAATATCCGTGTATATTTTGCACCGTTCATGGTCCCTCGAATGCGTACAAGTTCTCCAGTGCCAACTGTAGAAAAACATCCCCACAGCATTATGGACCCACCACCATGCTTGACAGTTGGGAC